>NC_083425.1:31632695-31935725 GCF_020745735.1 Hemiscyllium ocellatum
ATAGAAACAGTGTAGAAATCTGCCCAGTGCCTGCACTAATCCAAATTTACCAGCTTTTTAAGAATAGCTATTTGGATTTAAGTGGTACAGGTTAGATTAAACTTGCACTTGACTCGAGCAGTTTTGCCTCTCCCCTACCACTCAGATGCATAGACATTCAACAGTGTGCATAGTGCTGGTTGTGTGCTATAGTCATTTAATTAACAAGCAGCTAGAGGTTTACACACTGCACATCGTGATCTCTGTGCTTATTTTCTGGGGTTAACAAATTTTGTGGGTTTCAAGATTTACTTACGAGAGAATTTCACTGCATGTGCATAATTTGCTGTAACTAAGTTGTTACCACAGATCACAGCCTGCATTAACAGTTTAATAAATTAAACCATATATGCCTTTGATAACTTCAACAAGAGTGGCAAATGATTCAGTATCAGATAAAATTGGGAGAGTCATGTTGAACATTATTTCGGGTGGAAGGTTAATTCGCATGTAGTTGTTGACATCCAGAAATATGCAAAATTGGATTGAAAATATTCTCAGCAGGTGACATTGCCTCATGAATTTGCTGATTTAGTTAGGATGCATTTATTCAAAGAAAAATATTCAGCCTTCCATTTTCAGATCAGAACATAAATAATGTAATTAGAATTCAATTTCAGAGTTATATATTGTAAATATTTGCTCCAGTCCACAAGAGCCTTAGCAGGAAATAGAATTCACCCAGAGGCCATTTGGATTCAAAACATGTAAATTAATGCAATTGTTCCGGAAGTTAACACTTTAAAAATTCTTAATACATACACACAGACGCGTACACAGACACCCACACACATCCTTACAGACACACACACTCCCACACTCACACATGCACCCCCTAACAGACTGAAGACACTCTGCACTCACAACACACACACACACATTCACTTTCTCACACTCACAACCCCCAACCCAGATAGACACACACACAGACAGATGAAGACCCACATGCACACATATATTTTGTGGGGTGAATTTGTACTTGCAGGGTTACATTGTACTTTGCTCAAAAACTGCATGCATTCATGTAGAACTCTGAGCTCAAAAACTGCATGAATTTATGTAAAACTCTGTTATCTCACTTTTTAGATTAGAATCAATCTAAACATCATGACATAGACAGAGAACGCAAGGGGCCAACACCATCAACATATTGTCTCACTATCACCATTGTTAACAGCTAACCCGAGAATGCAACTTTTTTTAAAAAGGCTTTGTGATTTACGCATGAAAGAAGTGAAACTATCACTGTATTCTAACAGATGAAAGGCTTAACAGACAATCAATTTTTCAATGTATAATTTCAGTTACATCACACTGTAAATTTTTCCTATAAATTCTGTATTAGGATTGAGCCCTCCACAATCACCTAATGAAGGAGCGTCGCTCCAAAAGCTAGTGTGCTTCCAATTAAACCTGTTGGACTCTAACCTGGTGTTGTGTAATTTTTAACAGAATAGGTAAATAATTAACAGCTGATCCACTATCAGTAGATTTGCACCCCCAGTGAATGTTACAGGCATCTCCTTTGTTTGTATGAAACTAGAGGAGAGAATACTAAAGAATAGCATTTGGTACTTTTGGAAACTTCAAATTGACCAAAACTTAAAGAAGTCAAATTGACCAAAACTTCCTGATGAAGGGCTCTGGCCCGAAACGTCGAATTTCCTGTTCCTTGGATGCTGCCTAACATGCTGTGCTTTAACCAGCAACACATTTTCAGCAAAACTTAAAGAATTCAAGAATAAGAGATACATGAGGAGCATCAAAAACATTTTGGAAAAATGAAAGGAAAATTAGAAGAATCTAAAAGCAAACTTTTCAAAGTAGCAGACGATATAAAAGAAATGGTGAGAGCTTTTAGAACACAAAAAATAAAAAATAATAATTTTATATAAACCATTCGCCTCAACATTTCAGCATGAACAGAGGACTATAAAATATTTTGGAAACATACATGGGTTCATAAGTGGATAGAAAAATGATAAACTTAATTTAATGTAGATTATTTAGAAGGTAATATTTTGGAAAGGACTATCAGACTGCAAGTATGCATGTAATAGAGTCATAGAGTCACAGATGTAAAGCATGAAACACACCCTTCGGTCCATCTCATCCACGCCAACCAGATATCCTAAAATAATCTAGTCCCATTTGGCAGCATTTGGTGATATCCCTAGTAACCCTTCCTATTCATTTACCATCCAAATATTTTTTAAATGTTGCAAACGTACCAGCCTTCACTACCTCCACTGGTAGCTCATTCCTTACACATATCATCCTTTGCATAAAAAAATTGTCCCTCAGGTCTCTTTTAAAACTGTTCTCTTTCACCATAAACCAATGCTTTATAGTTTTGGACTCCTCTACCCTGTGGAAAAGACCTCGGCTATTCACTCCATCCAGGCCACTCGTGATTTTATAATCCCCTCAGCCTCCAACACGCCAAAGAAAATATCCCTAGTCTATTCAGCCTCTCGCTATAACTCAAACCCTGGCAACATCCTTGTTAATCTTGTCTAAACACTTCGAAGTTTCACAGCATCTTTCCTATAGCAGCAAGACCAGGACTGAATGCAGTATTCCAAAAGTGGCCTGTATAGACACAACATGACCTCTCAACTCATATATTCAATGCACTGACCAATACAGGCAAGCATACCAAATGCTTTCTTCATTACGTTGTCTCCCTGTGACTCTACTATCAATGAACTATGAACCTGGACCCCAAGGTCTCTTTGTTTGGCAGCATTCCCCATGATCCTACCATTAAGTGTATAAATCCTGCTCTGATTTGCCTTTCCAAAACGCAGCACCTCAAATTTATCTAAATTAAATTCCATCTGCCACTCTTTAGCCCATGTAATGGAAAAATACAAAAGGATATTTATGTAATTTTGGGGTTCTGATTGAAGGCATGTATGCAAGTTGTCAGACAATAAAAAGACAAACAGCATTTTTGATTTTAAAAATAGAGTCACAGAAAAACAATAAAGAAATACTTGCTGTATTTCTTAGGCTACAGTTAAGGACACATCCTGCCATATGCAGTTTTGGATGCCTCATGATGGCAAGGTCATTAATGCCATGGGTTGTACATAATGTAAGTTAGTCCAAGATGAATTCAGTCATCAGAATGATTATGAGGACAACTTTATTTCCTGGGATTATTTTCATTTGCCCAGAATTAAGGAAGGTTAAAGAGTCTTATTTCAAAATTACACAAAGTTTAATGTAAGGAATACGAATGGTCTAGCTCATCTGTTGAAGAAATCATTGAAAATAGTCATTACATTCTCAACAAAAAAATGAGAGCTTGGTAAAAAGGTTAAGTTTAAGATTAGATCAATGCTTAAAGGAAAGAACACAATCATGGTGAAAATCACTAAGATTATCTCCTGATTGCTCTATCAAAGAGCAGTGGCTTAAAAACAGGAGGAGTGAACATATTTTTTCTGAATGAAAACATCTATGTTTCTATTCTACTGTATTAAAGGATAGATATATTTTGAATATATTGCAGGAAGGCCAGAACTTTGTTGACAGGCTTATGATCAAAATTGAAGCAACTGAAATTAAACAGACAATGACAGGATAGGAACAAAGATATCAGAGTGACAGGAAAGCATTGATGATAGTTTGTTTATCAGATTGGAGGAGGACAACATATATTTTCAAGTAATGGTCAATCTGTTGTAAAAGTCAATCCTAGCTTTTAGCCAGAAATCCCAAAGTCTTTGTATTTATACTTGCTCGCTACTGAAGTCAAACTTGCCAGAGTGCAAATCTAATTAACAGAAGACATTATCATTAAAGGCAGATTCTTGTCTCTGTACATACCAACATCTGAATGAAGCTTTCTGTATTTCCATTAATCTTTCCCTCTCATTTGCCAACATGGTCTCAAGAAGGGTCAGTATGTATAGTCCAATTCAATATTGAAATCATTGAGGTAGCACAGCAGACAATAAATTTGCATCAGCTTGAGAAAACCTAGACATTGGAAAAGATTATTAAAGAGGAGAGGAAACTTGCTACACAGCTTTGGCAGATGCCAAAGAATAAATGTGGATCTAAGACCTAGTTTTTTTAAACTTAAAACGGGTCTGATACTCATATTTTAAATCTAAATGGGGGAAAATAATAAGGGAATGAAATTAGAGCTCGATAAAGTGTACAGTCACATTGGGTTAAGGGTAAGTCAAGAGAGATGCTGTCGCAGACAGTTAAGGGGTTATTTCAGAATACCCTGAATTATTACAATCCAATGAGAAATGCAGATTGTGAGGGTAGAATTGCCATCTATAGTTAACTAAAGAAAAGATTGATAGGATTACAACAAAAACAGTAGTAGTTTTTAATTGCACAAAGATGTGTGCCAGGTCAGAAGATTATTGTAATTTTCTTCTGCTTGGCAAGATCTAAGAGTGGTGCACATGCCACAGGAATTAGGGCAGGGGCCTCAAATTTTATTTAATTAATGGAATGGTGAGACCAAAAGTATGGTTGTTAAATTTATTGGTGACACAAAGATAGGTGTGAAAGAAAGTTGTGAAGAGAACAATAAGATACAAGATTGGGAAAACCCCTGGGAAATATAGTATAACCCTGGAAAGTGTTAAATTGTCCATTTTGGCATTAAGTATAAAAAGAAGCATATTGTCAAAATGGTTAAAGATTGCAGAGCTCTGGGATACAGAGGGATCTGGGTGTCATAGTGCATGAATCACAAAAGCTTTGTGCGCATATAAAGCAACCAATCACAAAAAATAACAACATATTATTGATTATTGTGAAAAAAATGGAGTACAAAAGTCATGCTTCAGGTGCACAGGGCAATGATGAGACTACAGCAGGAGTATTGTACAATATTAGTGTCCTTGTTTAAAGAACAATGTAAATATGTCAGAAACAGTTCAGAGAATGTTTATTAAAGTAATATCTGAAAAGGGCCGATTACCTTATGTGGAAAGGTTGGATAGGCAAAGCTGGAGTTTAAAAGAAGAATAGGAGTGAAACATAGAAAATCCTGAAGGGTCTTGACAAGGTGCATGTAAAAAGAGATATCTCCTCTAGTGAACGAACATTGAATCGTAACCCCTAGATCTAAGTAAGCGGTCATTCATTTAAAACAGACATGGGGAAGTTTTTTTCCTCTCAGGGAGGTTAATGAATCTTTGGAATTCTTTTGCCAAAGTCTGTGTGGAAGCAGAGGCCTTGAATATTTTTAGGATGGATTGATTCTAGACAAATAAGAGATGAAAGATCACTGGGGTAGGTGAGAATATGGAGTAATCAGATCAGCCATAATCTTATTGAATGCTTCAAGTGGACTAGGCCTATTCCCATGTATGTTCAAGCACTTTTTTGAAAGCAAGAGCAAGTGATCATAGTTGGAAAGTGAAGTAGTAAAACATATCAGTTTTAGAGGCAAAGTAGTGACATAGATAGAAAATTGGCTGATTGGCAGAAGGTAGAGAGTGGGGACAAAGGAGTCTTTTTCAGGATGGCTGCCAGTGACTAACGGAGTTCCACAGGGGTCAGTATTGGGTTCACAACTATTCAGGTTATACACCAATGATCTGGATGAAGAATATGGGGCATTGTTGCTAAGTTTGCAAATGACACAAGGATAGTTGGAGGAATAGATAGTGTTGAGAAAATGGAAGGCTGCTGAAAGACTTGGACAGGCTTGGAGAGCAAGCAAAGAAGTGACAGATGGAATACAATGTTGGAAAGTGTAAGTTTGTGAATTTTGGTAGGAATAATAGGGTCATAGACAATTTTCGAAATGGGGAAAGGCTTCATAAATCTGAAACTCAAAGGGACTTAGAAGCTCTATTTCAGGGATTTTATTCAGGTTAACATGCAGCTCAGAGAACGAATGTAATGTTAGCATTCGTTCCAAGAGGGCTAGAATAGAAGAGCAGGGATGTATTGTTGAGGCTGTATAGATTGCTGATTGAACTATATTTGGAATATTGTTAGCAGTTTTGGGCCCTGTATATGAGGAAGGGTGTAATAATGTTGGAGGGGCTCCAGCAGAGATTTAAGAATGATCCCAGGGTGAAGGGCTGGTCATATGAGGATCAGTTGAGAACTCTGGGTCTGTACTTGATGGAATTTGAAGACTGAGGAGGGATGTCATGGAAACTTATAGAATACTTACAGACCTGGATAGAGTGGATATGGACAAGATGTTTCCACAATTTGGAAAGACTAGGACCTGAGGGTATGGCCTCAGAGAGAAGGGATGACACTTTAGAAGTGAGGTATGGAGGAATTTCATTAGCCAGAGGATGGTGAATCTATGGAACTCATTGCCACAGAAGGCTATGTAAGCCAGGTCAGAGTGTATTGAAGACAGAGGTTGATAGCCTCTTGATTAGTGAGGGGATCAAGGCTATGGTAAGAAGGCAGGAGAGTGAGGTTGAGAAACATATTGGCCATGATCAAAAGGCACAGCAGACTCGATGGGCTGAATAGCCTAATTCTGCTCCTATACCTACGGTCTTACGGAATTATTCTCATAAATCACCAATAAATGACATTGGTGGATGTGCAGGTAATGCACGCAGTCTTTAAAGTCCTCACATCCTTTAGTTGGAGAGTGGATTCTAGCTGAAATACCAAAGCAGATCTTTGTAAATGTTCATCATGGTGTACTTGCATGTATGCTCTCTGCCTCTCTATATAGTGTTCAGGATCCCTATGCCTTATTAACCACTTTCTCAACCTGATGCAATCTTCAATGTTTTGACACATTTCCCTGTAGGTCTCTCTGTTCCTACACCCTTATTTAGACTACTTCAAATAGTACCATTTACTTTCTATTGAGCTGTCCTGACTTTTCTGACAGAACTGCATCACTTCACACTTCTGTGCATTAAACTACATCTACTATGTGCCTAAAAATTCCATCAGTCTATTTAGGTCCTCTTAAAGTTTCTCACTATCCTTCTCACAACTCAGCATGCTCCCAATTTTGGTTTATCTTCAAACTTTTAAATGGTGTCCTACAAATCCAGATTTAGATCATTACTATATATCAAAAAACATAATGGTCCGAGCTTAGATCAGAGTGGTACTGGAAAAACACAGCAAGTCAGGCAGCGTCCAAGGAGGAAAATCGACGTTTCAGGCAAAAGCCCTTCATCAGGAATAGAGGCAGGAAGCCTCCAGGGTGGAGAGATAAATGGGTTGGGGGGTGGGGAGGCTGGGGGGAAGGTAGCAAAGAGTACAATAGGTGAATGGGGGTGGGGATGCAGGTGATAGGTCAGAGGGGAGGGTGGGGCAAGGTAGCAAAGAGTACAATGGGTGAATGGGGATGGGGATGGGGATGGAGGTGATAGGTCTGAGGGGAGGGTGGAGCGGATAGGTGGGAAAGGAGATTGACAGGTAGGACAGGTCATGAGGACAGTGCTGAGTTGGAAGGTTGGAACTGGGGTAAGGTGGGGGGAGGGGAAACGAGGAAACTGGTGAAGTCCACATTGATGCCCTGGGATTGAAGTGTACCGAGGCAGAAGATGAGGCATTCTTCATCCAAGCGTAGGGTGGTGAGGGAGCGGCGGTGGAGGAGGCCCAGGACCTGCATGTCCTCGGCAGAGTGGGAGGGGAGTTGAAATGTTGGGCCACGGGGTGATGGGGTTGATTGGTCCGGGTGTCCCAGAGATGTTCCCTAAAGCGCTCTGAGAGAAGGCGTCCAGTCTCCGCAGTGTAGAGGAGATCGCATCGGGAGCAACGGATACAATAAATGACATTGGCGGGTGAAACTTTGATGGATGTGGAGGGCTCCTTTGGGGCCTTGGATGGAGCTGAGGGAGGAGGTGTGGTCGCAGGCTTTGCAATTCCTGCAGTGACAGGGGAGGGTGCCAGGATGGGAGGGTAGTCTGTTAGGGGGGGCGTGGACCTGACCAGGTAGTCACGAATTAATGGTCTGAGCACTGACTCCTGAGGAATCCTATTGTGTGCTATGTATACTCTTGTAAAAATCGTAGTTCTCAGACTGAAGTTTTAACATAAAATTAGATGAATCAACTTTTACACCACTAACATTTTGGACGGGTTGAAATTCACCTTTTCTCATGCTTGAATCTCAGAATTGCCAGGTCATAGACCACAAAATCCGTCTTTTAAAAAGTAATACAAAAATGAGCCAAATAATTTTTATTAATGGAATTTTATTTCAAATGATGTGAAATCTTAGTCTTTGCTTGGAGTACAAAATTGCTACCATTTACAAACTTTCAGAACTGACTTTGATATCTGCAAGTCTCAAGTTTGTTGCTTGTTTCAGGGCAGAGATATATCTTTAAGAAACTGACAGTCCAGGAAAATCAACGTTTCGGGCAAAAGCCCTTCATCAGGAAGTCCTGATGAAGGGCTTTTGCCTGAAATGTCGATCTTCCTGCTCCTCAGATGCAGCCTGTCCTGCTGTGCTCTTCCAGCATCACTGTAATCTAGACACTGATCTCCAACATCTGCAGTCCTCATTTACGCCTACTAATTTTTTAGGGTCTAATTTAAAAAGATGTAAAGTTGCAAATGCTAATGGTTAATGGACATACACCAATTTAGTACCAATAATGTTGATTAAGCCAATAAATTATGAGTTATAAGAAATAGGGAGCTGAACAGTATTAATTTTCAAAGCTGGAATTTGGTGTCAATGTGCTAAGTCTACAATAAATGGTTTTGAACGTAACCAGTGATGCACTGGTGCCTGAGTACAAAGCAGCGCGTTGCGTGAAATGGAGAAAACTTAATGTAACAAGATAGTAATCTGAAACACAGCAGCAGGTTGAGAACATCCAGCTGAGTTAGCTTGTGAATAAGTAAATTAAATGCTACCACTGAAGAGAAACTAGCTGCGCTTTCCTAGGCTTTGAGATTTCTTGAATCCCACAGTACTTTCTTCAGAGGAACTAAGCATTACACAGAATTACAGAGAATATGCCTCTAGATTTCAGGTTTGTGTTTTCTGGTGACAGCAACCACCAGAAATGGCCTAGTTATATCAAAAGCATGATTGTGTAGAGGATGCCAAAATAAACCTACAAAGCAAATAAACTGAAATTACATTTTTCATAGAAAATCTCTTATTGTGAGTTATTGCCTTTGTTAAGTGGTGCCTTAAAAATTGCAGTTGAAACTCATGGATAAAGCGATGAATTTTAAGTGGTAAGAATGAGTGGGTTTAGGGGAGTTGGATTTCAGAACTTCAATCTACCAGATGAGTAAGGGAGGTTGCTGTGTTAGATTAAACCTCTGATAAAGCCAAAGAGCAGCAGCAACGAACCAAACAGTAAAACCAAGAGCTGAAAATGTGTTGCTGGAAAAGCGCAGCAGGTCAGGCAGCACCTCTCCATTTCTATCTTGGGCGACTGAATCAACACGGACATTTACTATAAACCGACCCACTCCCATAGCTTCCTAGACTACACCTCCTCCCACCCTGCCCCCTGTAAAAATGCCATTCCATATTCCCAATTCCTTCGTCTCCGCTGCATCTGCTCCCAGGAGGACCAGTTCCAATACTGAACACACCAGATGGTCTCTTTCTTTAAAGACCGCAATGTCCCTCCAGATATGGTCAACGATGCTCTCCACCGCATCTCCTCTACTTCCCACTCTTCCGCCCTTGAGCCCCGCCCCTCCAATCACCACCAGGACAGAACCTCACTGGTCCTCACTTACCACCCCACCAACCTCCATATACATCGTATCATCTGTCATCATTTCTGCCACCTCCAAACGGACCCCACCACCAGGGATATATTTCCCTCCCCTCCCCTATCAGCATTCCGAAAAGACCACTCCCTCCGTGACTCCCTCGTCAGGTCCACACCCCCACCAACCCAACCTCCACTCCCGGCACCTTCCTCTGCAACTGCAAGAAAAGCAAAACTTGTGCCCACACCTCCCCCTTTACTTCCCTCCAAGGCCACAAGGGATCCTTCAATATCCATCACAAATTCACCTGCACCTCCACACACATCATTTACTGCATCCACTGCACCCGATGTGGCCTCCTCTATATTGGGGAGACAGGCCGCCTACTTGCGGAACGTTTCAGAGAACACCTCTGGGACATCCGGACCAACCAACCCAACCACTCCGTGGCTCAACACTTCAACTCCCCCTCCCACTCCACCAAGGATATGCAGGTCCTTGGATTCCTCCATCGCCAGACCATAGCAACACGACGGCTGGAGGAAGAGTGCTTCATCTTCCACCTAGGAACCCTCCAACCACAAGGGATGAACTCAGATTTCTCCAGTTTCCTCATTTCCCCTCCCCCACCTTGTCTCAGTCCCAACCCTCGAACTCAGCAGCACCTTCCTAACCTGCAATCTTCGTCCTGACCTCTCCGCACCGACCCCCACTCCAGCCTATCACCCTCACCCTATCACCCTCACCTTAACCTCCTTCTACCTATCGCATTTCCAACGCCCCTCCCCCAAGTCCCTCCACCCTGCCTTTTATCTTAGCCTGCTTGGCACACTTTCCTCATTCCTGAAGAAGGGCTCATGCCCGAAACATCGATTCTCCTGTTCTTTGGATGCTGCCTGACCATCTGCGCATTTCCAGCAACACATTTTCAGCTCTGATCTCCAGCATCTGCAGTCCTCACTTTCTCCTAGTAAAGCCAAGAGTGATCTGCTACCCATCGGATCAATAGGATCCACAGAAAAGAGGTGTTCAGCAGGGAGGTGTAGTTCACAGGAGGCTATAAATGGCACATAACACCCAGCATCAGAGGGTATGTGTTGTTTGTGGACTCGTGTTTGTCCACCATGTAACAGACAGTCTGTTGGGCAAGTTAATGTAACTGTTACAAAACTTTTTAAATCTCACTCCTTGAAGAAGCTACCAAATCCAAGGTAATTTCTCTTGCAGCAGTGGGATTCCAAGCCATATCTCTGGGTTACCAGCATAGCACTTTGAACCGAGGATATCATTCATGTCCTCTTTCACTATCATCAAAAGCACAATCTGATTGCCCTATTGTTAGCAATGAATTGGAAAGCACCTTCCTGCAGGTCAGTGATGTGATGAAAGACCAAGATGTTAGGATTTCTTTAATCCTATTTAGTGCGGGCATTCTGAGTATATACGCCTGCACCAAGCTGTTTGATTGCTGTACTCAACATTTCATGCATTTGATCACCATTCCCAAGGCAAAAAGACAGCAGCACAAAGCTCAGGGACATTATGTAATTTGTATGAAGTAGCAGTAATTAAATTATGAAGTGAATGATTGTCCGAGAAGTCAGAGAAGATGGTAATAAGATAAGTTAAAAAGTTTCTCTATGTGTTCCCAATACCATTGGAATGCCTGCTGGCTTAGCATACATTTACTAAAGCTTTCAAGAAATGTCCTTTTGATTTCCAGCTCAAGGTACAACATCTGTGTTTAGCTGGCCAGAGCTTGGAGTGTCCTGTGCCCTCCAAAGAGACTCCATCTTTGCTGCTGTTTTTAGCTCCACTTCAGCTCTTGTTTACTTCTGAAGTGCAAGTCACCATCTAAAGCCCAACCAACTCACCATGTTCACGCACAGAAGTATCTAAGCTGCAGTCTAGCTGTGACAGTGCACTGTCGGAGGTTGTGTACTCTAAGGATTCACTTGATCTATCCTGTCTCTACCTTACATATACTTCCTTCTTTTTCTTAACCAAACCCCCAATTTCTTTAGTCATCCAGCATTCCCTATACCTACCAGCCTTTCCTTTCACCCTAACAGGAAGCTTCCCATTTTCCAGCCTTCCCTTTACCTGCGGACATCTGCCCTCAATCAGCTTTTGAAAGTTCTTGCCTAATACAGTCAAAATTGGCCTTTCTCCAATTTAAAACTTCAACTTTTAGATCTGGTCTATTTTTTTCCATAACTATTTTAAAACTAATAGAATTATGCACAGGTTTATAGGGATGAATACATAGGCACACTATGAGGGCTATGCACAATTTTACATAAGAATGAATGCGAGTGTTAGCGGCGGATGGAACAATAGTATGTGAAGATGTTTATCGACAGAATAGGGTAATGCCCCAGATGGGGTAAGATGGCATGAGGAGTAAAGAACTGGAGTAAAACATGTTAAGGCAGAGTGATGAGATTGGGTTGAGATACATGAGGAATGGAATGCTCACAAGTTTCCTGCCCTGCTGAGGTCACTGAATCACTTGTCGCATTAAAGCCAGGAGCACAGCAGCAAGGTACTCCAGTGGTCCTCCTCCACAACCTTCAGCTACACCTTCTTTGTCTCAGCTGCAGGCATCTACCAGGCTTCTGTAATAGCTCCTGACAACACAGTCAGGGTGACATTGCTGAAGCGAGGAACTAAAATTGGTGTCCACTTTAACTCTCTGTCTAAGGATTTATGGTTAACTGTTTTGTTTCCAGGTCAGTATAATTTGTTTGTTTGTCATCACATGGGTTCTTTACTCTTGCTTTTTCTCCTTTTCTTTCGACCCCTCCTTCTGACCTGCGTTCCACTAACTTCTCTATTCTGACCCTCTGTTCTTTCTCTTAGGGTGTGTAATAATAGTCCCTGGTATACTCACAGTAAAAGCAGTGCTGCATTTTGAAAGAAGCAGCTTTTTTCCCCGTAGAATAAAACAGGACAATTTTATGTCTTCATTTCACTGCTGTAGGCATCATGAGGTCACAAAGAAATGGAAGGCAAATGAGTAACAGTAGTGCAAACAGTGCAACACAGGCTTGAAGGATAGGCCTGAGACAACTTCTTCGAATGCCCCAATATTGATTTTCCCTATGTCAAACTGTCCATGGAATGAAGGACGAAAGCTGGGATGTCCCCCATGTTCATGTTCACGTGCTTGACCATAGGTGAAGGCACTGCGCTCACATCCTTCTGATGAATCAGATCTCTTGGATACATTAGACAGACATATCATGGCCACCAGTTTCTAAAAGGTGTATGGTTGCATTTGCACCAACAGCCAACAGTGTCTTGTCTACTTGACAACTGTTTTATGTGCAACCATTGGCAGAAAGCATTATTATAGTGTTCAACTATGGATAGTGTCATACTTAAGTCTAATATAGAGTGCCCTATAATTTCACAAACAAAGGCATTGTTCACTAAGGCTCATTGAATAAGCATCAGGAGAAGGAATCCTGGTTAACTATTTTACCCTAAATATAAATGGTAATAAATTAATTATACTGCTTGGTATGTCTTAATACTCAGCTGAACACATTTTGAACAATGGAAATGCCATGCTAGAGACTGTAATTATTGCTATTGAATTTACTACCAATGCTTTATACTGGTGTTAGAAACAAAAATGTATGATAATACCACTGACTATTCAGTTTTGGCTCCTATAAGTCACCAGTTCAGAGGATGGTCAGAGTAGCACTGATAAAGAAGATTTTTTTTTGTCAACACCCTTACATCTATGAGATGAAATGTTGTAATTTCAGGAATCAAATCTGTTGTGAAGTAGTGTAGGTTGCAACGGTGCACTGCTAACAGGAGGCAAAATAAACCAATCCATGAGAGGTAGATTCTTCCTCAAGTGCCGCACATGAAGTGTGTACCAGATGTCATTGTGAATTGTTGTTTTTGGTGTTGGCACCTGTTGGCAAGACTCTTTAGCCAGGCATTGTAATGGTGGCATGCACCATTGGAGTAAACAAAACACATAATGTGGAAGGTTTTGGTCATGTTTTGCAATTTACAAAAAATATGCCCATACATTTGTGGAAAAATTGCTGTTTGTTCATATAGCAGAACTAAATAATGTCATTAGATGTTTTGAGATCCACCTGAAATAAAAGTTTCACACGGGTTTCTACCACAAAATCATATGTCCCTCTTTACTAAAGTATTCAAGATCAAACCCTACTCCTGTGATTTCATCTCATAACCTGATATGTGTCTACTTTAAATATTTAACCAATTTCTCAAATTGAAAGTAACAACCTTTTCCTTAGCGCACACCCAATAGTACAGCTACATTGTAAGAGAATTAATTATATTTGTGTTACATTATGGGCAGTACAATGGCTCAGTGATTAGCACTGCTGCCTCATAGTGCCAGGAACCTGGGTTCAATTCCAGCCTTGGGTGACTCTCTGTGTGGAGTTTGCACATCCCCCCCCCCTCCCCTCCCGTGTCTGTGTGGGTTTCCTCCAGGTGCACAGGTTTCCTCCCACAGTCCAAAGATGTGCAGGTCAAGTGAATTGACCATGCTAAATTGTCCGTAGTGTTAGTGTCAGAGGGCAATGGGTCTGAGTGGGTTACCCTTCAGAGGATCAATGTGGACTTGTTAGGCCGAAGGGCCTGCTTCCACACTGTAGGGAATCTAATCTCATCATCTATTCAAAACAGGAATAAACAGTTCTTCTCTATTATTGAATTAAATGCTTTCATAATTTAAACAAACAACCTTAAATCTATTTTAACCTTCTTCATTCAAATGGAAATAGGCCTAGTATCTCAGGTTTCTTTTCATAATCATATACAGTTTTAGAGTCATAGAGATGTACAGCACAGAAACAGACCCTTGGTCCAACTCGTCTATGCCAACCAGACATTCTAACCTTATCTAGCCTCATTTGCCAGCACGTGGCACATGTCCCTCTAAACCATTGCTAATCTTATTCCCATCCAGATGCCTTTTAATGCTGTAATTGTACCAATCACAACCACTTCTACTGGCAGCTCAATTCATACATGCACCACCCTCTGCATGAAAAAGTTGCCCGTTAGGTCCCTTTTAAATCTTTCCCCTTTCACCATAAACTTATGCTCTCGAGTTTTGGACTCTGCTGTGGAGAAAATACCTTATCTATTTACCCTATCCAAGTCCCTCATGATTTTATAAACTTCTATGAGGTCACCCTCAGCCTCCTTATTTACACTTACTTCTTACACTATTAATTTTAGTTCATTTTATAGCCATATGAGTACTTTGTTCAAAAGCTACCCACTTGCAGAGATAATGTCATTGACAATTTCAGAAATTCAAAGAGGTTTCTAGACGAGGAAAGAAGTAATAACAGAGCCTGAAGTAATTGGAAATTAACTTAGTGTTCAAACTGAATTTCTATTTTGAAGCTTGTAAGACTGGTCCTACACAGGACCAATATGTCTCATTCACCAATTTTATTAGTCTTTGCTTCTGGAAGAGGGATTAGTTTGCAAGACGGATAGCTGGGGGAGGGGGCAGCGGTGGTGTCATGCGAGGGAAGCAGGGAGAGTGAACAGTAAGGATAGGAAGTAGCTGTCAGTGAGACTACCTTCCTTGCACTCGATTAGATGCTCAACATTTTTGGATGAGGGGCCTCCACTATTCCCGAAACCCATATGCAACCCTGACAGATTTTGCTTTTTGCGCTTCCTACGTGGTGAGAGTACTGCTTGTCACCGGGTGATTATCAGTAGTGGCAGGATGAGGCCCGCACATGGGTATTAATTGATGGAAAAGCACCCACATCTCTTCCCACCACAGACTTGGTCTCTGCAAAGGTTGGAAGGCAGCAGGATCCTGACTCAGCTTGCCTCTGGGATGATTGTTAAATTCCACCCGGATCTCTCCACAGATTACATTTTCAGACTGCCTATTAGGAAGGTAAAACTATTATTTCTTCAATTTATTTTTCCACCTCGCTTGGAAAACTTTTCTATTTTACTATGTCTGATAGACTACCTAATTGAGACCAGAAACCTAAAAGAAGAGTGAGTCTGCAGAGAAAAGTATTAGTTTTATGACTAAAACCATTGATTTCTGTCAAAGTTTGAGAAATTAATTCAATAGACCTTTCTTTTTATCATCAGTAGAATCAAAAACAATAATGAATGTATCGAAATGACAAAAATATGTACTCATGAATTTTGTTCAGTAAATTTCTGGAAACTATAACAAGAGCTTCTGTATTTCTTTAGTTAGAAGAAAAAAGGCTCTAAGAAAGGATTTAATTGCAGTGAGTTGATTGCAGTGAGTGAAGATAATTGATGAATTTCAATTTTCTTTTGATACCTATTGTTAAAATATTTAAAGTATAAATGGATGTCAAAGTTTGTCAGGGTTGATTTTCAGCCAATTAACTTTCCTAAGAAATAGTTGATTAAAACAAATATTTATATATATGTTTTTGTTACAACAAAATTAACATAACTCGAATAGTTTACAGTGCAGTTGCTCAGGAAATCTAAGCAGAATACTTACCTAAAGTTCTGATTTGGAGATGCCGGTGTTGTACTGGGAATAGAAGCTAGTGTGCTTCCAATTAAACCTGTTGGACTATAACCTGTTGTTGTATAATTTTTAACTTTCTACCTAAAGTTCAGCCACCTACTGTATCTGTTATCACTCAGTACATAATATCCTCAACCTAATCATAAGATTTAATTTTGTTAAAAATTCTGTTTCAGAACTTGAGCACCAAAATCAGTGAGATTTGCTGAATATTCGGAAATACTGTCCTTCAGATGGCACATTAAACCAAAGTCCCCATCTGCCTGATGGGTGGCTGCAAGAGATCTCATAGTACTATACTGAAGATGAACGAGAGAGATAAATGGAAGGGGAATGGGTGGCCGATGGTAGCTGAGAAAGCAATAGGTGGATGAAGGTGAGGGAGAAGGTGATAGGTCAGAGGGGCGAAACGATGGACAGGTTAGGAGGGCGGTGCTGAGTTGGAGGCTTGAGACTGGGATAATGTAGGGGGAAGGGAAATGAGGAACCTGTTGAAATCCACATTTATCCCGTGTGGTTGCAGGGTCCCTAGGCAGAATATGAGGCGTTCTTCCTCCAGGCATTGGGTGGTAACGGTTTGGTAGTGGAGGAGGCCCAGGACCTGCATGAACTTGTTGGAGTGGGAGGGGAGTTGAAGTGTTCAGTCACGGGGCAGTGGGGTTGGTGGTTGCAGGTGTCCCAGAAATGTTCTCTGAAATAATCCACAAGAAGGTGTCCTGTCCCCCCATATAGAGGAGACTACATTGAGTGCAACAGATGCAGTAGATGTCATTGGTAGAGGTACAGGTAAATTTCTGATGGATGTGAAAGGGTCACTTGGGGCCTTGGACGGAGGTGAGGGAAGTGGTGTAGGCGCAGGTTTTGCACTTCCCGTGGTGGCATCGAAAGGTGCCAGGAATGGGATGTGGGCTGATGGGGGGCATGGACCTGATGCGGGAGTCACAGAGGGAATGGCCTCACCAGAACACTGATAGGGAGTGGTGGAGAGAGAAATATATCTTTGGTGGTGGAGTCCATTTGGAGGTGGCAGAAGTGGCGGATGATTATGTGATGTATGCAGAGATTGGTGTAGTGGAAGATGAGGACTGGGGAGGGTGGGGGGGGGGGGGTCTGTCCTTGTTGCATTGGGAGGGGTGGGGTCAAGGGCAGTGGTGCCCTGGAGGCATCGTAAACAATGTGGAAAGGGAAGTTGCGATCTTGGAAAGAGGAGGCAATCTGGGAATTTCTGAGGTGGAATAGGTCATCCTGGGAACAGTTGCGGTGGAGGTGGAGGAATTGGGAATAAGGGATGGAGTTTTTACAGGAGGTAGGGTGGGAGGAGTTCCTGGACAAAGGGGACAGGACGGTGTCGAGGTAGGAAGAGATGAGTTCAGTGGGACAGGCGCATGTTGAGGTAACGGGTCGACATAGGCAGTCAGGCTTGTGAATCTTCAGGAGCTAGAATTGAGCGGCATGGGGTTCACAGACAATAAGGTTGAAGGCTGTAGATGGGAGATCCCCAGAGGTGATAAGGTTGTGGATGGTCTGGGAGTTGATGGTTTGGTGAGGGGAGGTGAGGTTGTGATCAAGGGGGCAGTAGGAGGAGGTGTCTGCAAGTTGGCACCTGGCTTCAGTGGTGTCGAGGTCAGTGTGCCACACTATTACTGCGCCCTCCTTGTCTACTGGTTTGATGGCGAGGTTGGTGTCAGAGCTGAAGGAATGGAGGGCTGCACATTGTGAGGGCAAGAGATTGGAGTGGGTGAGGGTGTGGACAGGTTGAGGCAGCAGTTTGAAATGAAGAGGTCAAGGGTGGGTAACAGACCAGCATGGGGTGTCCACGTGGATGGGGTGTGTTGGAAGTGGGTGAAGGGGTCCTCGGTGGGTGGGCAGGTGACTTGGCTAAAAGTGAGGCATTTACTGTGGACTAAACCTTTGTCCTCAATGAGGGGGAGGTCTAGGGGAATGGTGTACACACAGCAGGGCTGGGAGCTAGGACCTGGAGTGGGGCTGGAGCTGGAGGGGGAAGGGACAGTCGCTTGAGTGGGAATGATTATAGGGTCAGGAGTAACATCACCAACAGAAGTGATGCAAAAGGGGGCAGAAGTGACCGCAGGATTGGAAATAACATCATGAGTGATGTGGACGACATTTCAGTTAAGTTCTCGGCGGAAGTGACGTCAGCAATAGAGTCCCCAGTATCTAGGTGAGTGATGTCTATGGGGCAGAAGAGGCAGCCGCAGTGGCAACTGCAGGGGCGGAAGTGTTGTGCAAGGTAGGTATCACGTCTGCAGTGGGGGCGGTGAATCCAGCGGCGGCGGTAGATCCTGTGGTGTAGTCTTCCTGGTAGTCACAAAGGTGATTGGATGGATGGCGATCATGGAGGTGGCATGGTCGGCAGTGGCTGTGGTCCATGGTGGGGGTGGAAGTGATGTAATCGTTCACCCCGGTGGTCTTGGAAGGAACAGCCGCATACCTAATGGCATCTGGGCAGTTCCAGAGGCCAGCCAAAGATTTTGGAAGGTTTGAGGAAACCCACGTACTGAGGGAAGTGCATGAAAGTTTGTTTAACTTGGGTTCTTTTATGTCCAATGTGGCGGAGAAAAACCCATTTGTTGAACGCAAGAATTCTTCTGAGGATGTAGAAATGCAGAGGTCCGCTGTGACTCTGGACTGCGTGTCTAAGCTGGGGCAGGACTGACTGCAGGTAGAGGAGATGGCAGTGCATGGCTGATAGCATGGAGCGGAGAATCCCGAAAGAAAATCGTTGTTGAAGGTTTCGGATTTGTAGTGTGTACTGGGTATTCTGTTCAGGCCCAAACTGGGCTGGTCTGAATGTGGTCCAGAGTTCATACGGGATCAGACAGTTCTGTGGACAGGCACTGAGGAAGGAGATGTGGCTGTGATGCGAGTCTGCTTCAGGGCAGAGGTGAGGACCTGGGGGGGTACAGTAAGAGAGGGACTCACTAAGATCTTTGTAGAGAGAGGAGAGCTTCAAGGTCAGCATCTTTGGAAGAGGCTTCACAGTAAGGTTAAAATCAACTCAGAGAAAGTGAGGACTGCAGATGCTGGAGTCCTCCCTCCCCTTTCTGGACCATCTTGGACACTTCCCTACCCTTCCTTGATCACTCCATCACCGTCTCCAGCAATTGTCTAACTTCAGACGTCTACTACAAGTCCACTAACTCCCACAGCTACCTAGACTACAACTCCCACCCTACCTCATGTAAAAACTCCATCCCTTATTCCCAATCCCTCCACCTCCACCGCATCTGTTCCCAGGATAACCAATTCCATCTCAGAAAGTCCCAGATGGCCTCCTTCTTCCAAGATCGCAATTTCCCTTCCCACGTGGTTAGAGTCAAGATTAGAGTAGTGCTGGAAAAGCACAACAGGTCAGGCAGCGCCAAGGAGCAGGAAACACCCCACCAACCTCCGCATACATTGCATCATCCTCCACGACTTCCGCTACCTCTAAATGGACTCCAACACCAAAAGGGATATTTCCCTCCCAACCCCTATCAGTGTTCTGGCGAGGTCATTCCCTCCGTGACTCCCTCGTCCGGTCCATGTCCCACAGCAGCCCCCACCCCACTCCCGGCACCTTTCCCTGCCACCGCAGGAAATGCAAAACCTGCGCCCACACCACGCCCTTCACCTCTGTCCAAGGCCTCAAAGGAATCCTTCCGCATCTGTCAGAAATCTACTAGTGTCATGTACTGTATCCGTTGCATCCGGTGTGGTCTCCTCTACACCGGGGAGGCAGGATGCTTTCTTGCAGATCATTTCAGAGAACATCTCTGGGATACCAGCATCCACCAACTCCCCCTCCCACTCCACCAAGGACATGCAGTCCAGGGCCTCCTCCACTACCAAACCATTACCACCCGACCCTTGGAGGAGGAATACCTCATATTCTGTCTTGGCACCCTGCAACCACACGGGATAAATGTGGATTTCAACAGATTCCTTACTTCCCCTCCCCCCACATTATCCCAGTCTCAAGCCTCCAACTCAGCAGCACCCTCCTGACCTGTCCATCACACCTCCCCTCTGACCTATCACCTTCTCCCTCACCTTCATCCACCAATCGCTTTCTCAGCTACCTTACCCCAACACCCCCCCACCACCCCCCAAACCCATTTATCTCTCAGCCCCCAGCCCACAAGCCTCATTGCTGATGAAGGTCTTATGCCCAAAACATCGATTCTCCTGCTCCTCGGATGCTGCCTGACCTGCTGTCCTTTCCCAGCAACACACTCTCGACCCCTATCACATTCTTGTTTTTCAGTGTATGCTTTGCACAAAATTTACTGTTGTATTTCCTACTTTACAACAGTGACTACACTTAGAAATGTATTTCATCAGCTATAAGGCATCGTTGGTCACGCAAAATGCTACATGAATATGTGTTTTTCTAATTAGTTAAGTACCATACAGCAAAAGTCATCTGTAAAGACTTGAATCAATTTAATGATAATGATATGCTATATAGTTATGAGAGTTTGAAATGTACGCAATGATATGTTGCCACTAACACAAAAGCAAAATTCTGCAAATACTAGAAATTTGAAATAAAAACTAAGATGTGGGGATACTCAGCAGGTTAGGGAGTATCTATGCAGAGAAAAAGAGTTAACACTTCAGGTCAATGAACTTTCATCAGAGCTGACACCAGAAATGTGTGGGTATGCATATCTCGAAATGATTGACAGGGAATTCAGAAGAACTGTCTTTACCCAGAGGGTGGTGAGAATGTGGAACTCATAACTACAGGGACTGACTTAAATGAAGAAGACAGTTGCATTTAAAGGGAAGTTAAACAAGTAACTCAGGGAGAATAGAATTGAGCGTTATGATAGTAACTGTAGATAAGGATGTAAAGACACTCAAGTGGACAATAAACACAGGACCAGTTGGCTTAATGTCTATTTCTCTACCATCCTATGTTAACCACACAATTTTGTTATTGTAATAAGTCATCCTGAAATATTAAATCTGTTTCTCTGTACACAGATGTTGTCTAACCTCCTGTGCATTTCCAGCACTTTTTGTTTTTATTTTATAACATGCTGACACTACTTGGCTGTGTGGCTCCATGTCAGTGATCCATGTTCGATGTACAAATTAAAAAGTTAATCAGGCTTTGAGGCCTGATATCATTTCTTCCATGCAGCATAATAGCAGAACAATATTACAAACCGCATGCGAGAGGAGAGAAGAGACCATGACGACAAGAAACCTATTGAAAATGTATTTAAGTACAGAAAATATTGATAACAGAGTTGAAGTTTGGGAAATACCCCCAAACATATGTTTTGCCTTTGACTTATAGAAGTAGAAATTTCGTTCCTTGTAATAATTGAAACAAGTTTTATGTAAATTAACCACAAGTAAACAGAAATATTTCAGAAAGGTGTTTAATTAAAGATACATTTTTTGAATTTTATTAACATGAGTATGAATAAATAATGAAAATAAAAATAAATTCATCATGACTTAACATATGTTTTCTGAAGGATCTCAAAACTTAACTTTGAAACAAACTTTACAAAGTATGGCATCTTCAAAATCTCAGCCCTGCTAACTATTTTACAGCGTGGTTACTAATCCAGCCTTTTCCTTTTGAAGATTATCTGAAATTCATGCAAAATTTCTGTTTGCATATTTCAGCTGATGGCAAAATAAATACAAGGGAAATGGATACTTCTAAGAGATTTATTTTAATCCATCCAGTGTAGGATGAACATGCCGCAGAAATGTTATCAGTTCATTTCAGGCCAGGCTGAAGCCAAAGGCTTGGGTGATAAAGAAACAGGCAAATAGTTCTTTCTATTTGATGGCCTTTATCTTTCAGAGGCAGTTACTTCTGTCAAATTTATGTTTTCATGCCAATAATATTTGTGTATATGATGAGACAAGCGTTTTTTGAATCATGTCTTTCCACAGTATTATCTGCATGAAAAGTGACTGTAAGCACATAGAAGTAATTTAAAATAAAAATATAATTAAACAAATTCTCATTGGGGTAGTCATATCAGTATACGTGTCAAAGCGGGTGCAGACACAAATTACAAATACCAATGGAAATTCACTAAAAATAGATTCCATTCAGAGTGCAATATAGAATTAGGTGTTGCCATATAAATATTTTTAAACAGAACTGCATAACTATTTTGACTTCACTCAATGATGAGTGCAAATAAAATTTAAATCAAATAATTCTGATTTGGAATTTGTATCTCAATGGTGCAATGTTAAGATAGGAAGAGAAACGAAAACTGCTGGAAGATTCCAGTCAGGCAGGCAGTATCTGTGGAGAAAAAACTGAGAATGCATTATTCTGATGAAAGATTATTGGTCCAAATGTGAACTCTGTTTCTCTCCATGAATGCTGCCTGACCTGCTGAATATTTTCAAAGCATTCCTACAGTGTGGAAGGAGGCTATTCAGCACATCAACTTCACATCAATCCTCCAAAGAGTATCCCACCCCTATGCCTGTAATCTTGTATTTCCCCATGGCTAATCCACCTAGCCTAGAGTATCCTGGACTCTATGGGAAATTTATCATGGCCAATCCACATAACCTGCACATCTTTGGAATGTGGGAGGAAACTGGAGCACCCAGAGGAAACGCACGCAGACACAGGGAGAATGTGCAAACTCCACACAGTTGCCTGAAGCTGGTCCCTAAAAGTGTGAGGCAACAGTGCTAACCACTGAGCCACTCGATTAAATTTTGTTTTCAGATTACAACAATATTGTGAAAGTTTTCAATAATACTATTAAAGACAACTTTTCTACAAATCTGTCATCCCACAAAATCTAAACAAGACAAAGTAGCAAACAAGACAATGCAGAAATAAAAAGAAACATTATTTAGCTACAGTGACCAGATTTTATGGTCTCATACAGATTGAATCAACCAGGATCAAAAATGCTTGATTCAGCTCCAACATCCTAATTGTGGTACTACCAGTGATCTGTTTCAAGGTAATAATCGGTAGGTTACAGTCAAGTCTTTGAAATAGGTGCATTTTGGATGTTTATTAGAGATTAGGGATAAAATAACACTAGAGCTTCTCATTGACCAGTCAGCACCAAAGTCTAAGAAGATATGCTGTGGGGATTACCCAACCTCCATAAAGACCAAGGTAATCTTTGTTTGATTTCCACATTGATTTTCTAGACGATGATGTTTGCAAGGTTAATCTGTTACACTCTCTCCAGAGGCAGAGTGAAAAGTAGCAATCAGGCAATGACAGGAGTTGCAAAAGATCCACAATACAAAACAGCTACCTGAGAAGGTTTGTTCACTTTGGCCATACATAGGTGAACTCAGTATGTCATTTTCAATGGTAAATAAGTCCCAATATTAGAAGCTTTATGTTGAAATATCATGTCCATGCCACATTAGGGACGCACGGGCATTGAATCAGCAGAAGGTTAATATGTGATTCTGTGAACTGGCCAGGGATGAATCAGGAGATTCAATGATTTGTGGATTCATGTAATCATGCCAAAAGTATCAATTCCTGTAGAAGAGCAAGCTTCTTGGTTCCATCCACCCCTTTGATAAATGTAGCAATAAACCTATTCATAACACAAGGAGAAAATTATATCCTTGAGACAGGATACATTTCCAAATTTCCCATTATTCAACAATGTAGCAACACAAGGAGCATGATGGGAGCTAATACAACAAGAGCAATTTTCAATTTATTCAGCGTCCTGGAACGAATAATATCTGACAACAGACCACAGTTCACAAGCAACATTTCAAGACCTATTTACTAAATGAGGAATGTCCGTCATCACATTGTAATCCCGCTGTCCATACTCAATTCATCAGCGAATGAATGGTATGGAATATCCAATCAATTGTCATGAAGTATTGAGCAGCAAATGAAGATTTCATTTTGTATTGCTTCTTTTTTAATGTAGCACCAATGGAGAATAGAGAACCATCCCCAGCACAATGGCTCAGTGGTTAGCACTACAGCCTCATAGCACCAGGAACCTAGGTTCAATTCCAGCCTCGGACGACTGTGTGGAGTTTGCACGTTCTCTCCAATTCTGTGTGGGTTTCCTCTGGGTGCTCCGCTTTCTTCCCACAGTCAAAAGATCTGCAGGTCAGGTGAATTGACCATGCTAGGTGCATTAATCAGAGGGAAATGGGTCTGGATGGATTACATTTTGGAGGATCAATGTGGACTTGTTGGTCCAAATGGGCTGTTTCCACATTGTAGGGAATATAATCCAATATTTTGAAGGAAAGCATGAATGAACATGCCCATCAACCAATTATCTAACCTTTCTGAGACACAAGACACTCTTCTTTAAAAACAGAAAAGAATGGAAATGATATATGATGAGTGAGCAAGTACAGAACAAACAAAACTATACACTGGGCAGAAGGTAAAAGTTAGAAGTATAAATTCTTGGATAACAGCATAGGTTTCAAGAATATGCAGCCAGTCCCGTGCAAACACAATACTGATTGTGGAGCTACGTTGCATAATAAGATGGACATGGATATTTCCACTGGCTTGTGACTCTAAAATTGGGAAACATAATCTCAGGATGAGGAAGCAGAGTATTTAAGACTCAAATAAAGGAAGAATAGGTGGTGAATCTTTGAATTCTTTACCCCAGAAGGGTATGGAAACTCATTGAGTAGGTTAAAGATTGATAGATTTCTGGAGGTTAATGACATTACAGGGTAGTGAGATAGTGTGAGAAAGTAGTATTGAGGAGATGACAAGCTGTATCTAGAATGGTGACAAACTCAATGGGTTGTATTGCTTAATCCTAATCCTGTTTCTAAATTTTAAGATTAGTATGTTAATATGTCTTTAAGAGATATACTCATGATATCATTGAAACATTGAAACTAGGAGCAGGAATAGGCCATTAGGCCCTTCAAGTTTGCTCCACCATGCAATACGATAATGGCTAATCATCCAACTCAGCATCCCATTTCCGCTTTCTTCACATACACTTGTATCCCTTTAGCCCTAAGAACTGCATCTCACACTTTCTTGAAAACATACATTGTTTTGGCCTCAACTGTGGCAGAGAATTCCATTGGCTCATCACTGTAAGTGGGTGAAGGAATTTCTCCACATCTCAGTCCTAAATAGCCTACTGCACCGTGGCATGTGATTTGAAGGTAAAACATTTGCATACTTCTTAAATTGCCCGTAGTGTTAGGTGAAGGGGTAAATGGAGGGGAATGGGCCTGAGTGGGTTATGCTTCGGCGGGTCGGTGTGGACTTGTTGGGCCGAGGGGACTGTTTCCAAACTGTAAGTAATCTAATCTAATCCATTTTAACTCATCTCATTTAAGGCATGACATGCTACAATGACCATTCTGTTCTGTGTTACTTAATTGCTTAATATCAGCCCAGGCGCTTACATTGCCTGAAAACTGTCATGTTTGTGGATAAGAGTGAGCTGTAATAAATACTTGTTGGTTTCTTCAACACAGCAATATCTATTACTGGTTTCTTACATGACAAGGAATAACATTAACATTGCAGCATTGGGTAAAATGCACTGTTAGAAGCAAAACTCCATCAGCCAGATGAACTTGTATACTTTCCTTTCAGCTGGAGCCTCTATTTACAGTTTTAAGGTTAGCTTCAGGATAGAACTTTTTTGGCTTTGGACTAGTACTGAATTTGTGCCAGTTGAATAACACTATTAGTCACACAGTGAGAGTTAGTTTCACAGCAGATATATTTTACTTACTGAAAGCTGTCATTGGTTGCTGGGGAGAAATCACTTGGAGGTCGCTGTAAGCAGATGGTATCATGTTACCTGCTAACTGAAGTTACGTAGCAATCGAGGAGTTCGACGTTTTAATCAGTCCACCAGTAGGTTTCACGTATTTCCAGGGACATTGCATTATTTTTGTCTGACCCTGTGTATTTCAAATGACTAGCAATTCATCCCGTTTAAAACAAAACTGATAAAACAAAGGGTGATGTTTGAGGTTATTCTTGCTAACCATGTGAAATGATATTTAGTATCATGTTAACATGCACGTTAAATATCCAACTCAAGTCGTAGAACTAGATAATTAAAATTTTCAAATATCAATCACTTGCAAAGCCATGTGAACCTGCAAGCTCCCTCCTAAAACATCCACAAAATGCTGGAATCAACAAGCCTCTCTGGGAGCTGTTTTCTGCTGCTCCATAGCAATGCCGACGGGAGTGAATCTTAACTGAAAGGAAAACAAAAGAGGAACTGCCAAGATTAATTTTCATGCAAAAAAAAAGTGGTAGAGTTTTGATGCTTTGCTTAATTTTAACCCTTTCAAGCAGGAAAAAGCGAGCATGAAAATGTTAGCTCGCTTTCCACGATCGAGTGAATTCAAAACAGGAGCATCTATTCTGTTAGTAGAGGAGTTGTTTGAGATGGATTTTGCTGCAGATTGTTACATTAACTTCTTCAGTGTCAACGAAGGACTTCCCGGGAGTGCAGACTGCATGAAGACAAAGCATCAATTTCAGAAACTACTATTACGCCCTCAGAACAGCTGGCTGAATTGTGCTTCCCAGCAGTTTAATGAATTGAGCAGCGCTCTGCCCAGTACCATTTTAAAGAAATGTGTGGCTCAGCTGTATATTGTAACATCTTTCATTAGAAACAGAGTTATCAAGTTATCAGTTTGACTAATTTATTGCAAGGAAGAAAAAATTAATTTCAAGACATTTTCCAATCCCAATTGCAACAGTAGACAATGCACACATTTATTTCTTGATTAGTGGTGCTGGAAGAGCACAGCAGTTCAGGCAGCATCCGAGGAGCAGTAAAATCGATGTTTCAGGCAAAAGCCCTTCATCAGGAATAAAAAAGGCACCACTAATCCAGAATCTGGTTTCCAGCATCTGCAGTCATTGTTTTTACCTAATGCACACATTTATCTTACCATTTTACTGTAGTCTTAATCTATTTTTGAGTTCCAACATTCAAAGTTTTACTATACACATAAAGCGAGAAATTGTTTTAACATCTTTAAACCTGCAAATCAATTGAAACATTGAAATGAGAGAATCAGGAAAGCATTCTGCTCTGTTTACTTCTTTATATTTTCCCAGTCTCTGGAGATACATTAGGTTTTTCAGATGGGTTTTTAGACCAAGGCTCTGTCTGCTCCCTCAGATAAAATGTAAGGTGTTAACAGCATGTGGTACTATTGCAAAGTGCCCCTCCAATATTTATTCTTCAACCTACATCACTAGAAGACTGTCATTAGCCATGATCATGATGCGGTTTGTTGGACTTTGCTGTGCGGAGATTGGTTACCATGTTTTCCTACATTACAATGGTGATTACATCTCAAAGTAAGTTAGCTGGCTGTCCTGAGACCACAAAATGCCATATATAATTGAACAAAAGCTGAAATAACTGTTGTTGCTGGAAATAAAAAGAACAGAAATTGCTGGAAAAGTTCAGCAGGTCTGGTTACATCTGTGGAGAGAAATCAGGGTTAACATTTCAAGTCCAGTAATGCTTCCTCAGAACTGACGGTAGCTAGGAAAAAGGCTTTTTTAAATGCAGAAGGTGGAGGCAAGGAGCAAACCTTAGGCAGAGATAGAGCCCAAAGAGAGAGAAGAACAATTGAACAGAAAAAAGAGTGGATAACAGTCAGTCTGGAAGAATGAATAGCTGCTAATGGGGATAATTAGTGGCTTACAATGGGTTACAATTACACACATTTACTCCTTCCCCACCCTATCCTCCGCATAAGCAAATCAGAGCAAGACTTATACACTTAATGGTAAGGTCCCAGGAAGTGTTGCGGAACAAAGAGACCTTGGCGTTCAGGTTCATAATTCCTTGAAAGTGGAGTCACAGGTAGATAGGATAGTGAAGAAGGCAATTGGTATGCTCTTCTTTATTGGGCAGGACAGGAGTTGGGAGGTCATGTTGTAGCTGTACAGGACATTGGTTAGGCCACTGTTGGAATATTGTGTGCAATTCTGGTCTCCTTCCTATCGGAAGGACATTGTGAAACTTGAACGGGTTCAGAAAAGATTTACAAGGATGTTGCCAGGGTTGGAAGATTTGAGCTTATAGGGAGAGGCTGAATAGGCTGGAGGTATTTTCCCTGGAGTGTCGGAGGCTGAGGGAGACCTTATAGAGGTTTATAAAATTATGAAGGGTCTGGATAGGCTAAATAGACAAGGTCTTTTCCCTGGGGTGGGGGAATCCAGAACTAGAAGGCATAGGTTTAGGGTGAGAGGAGAAAGATTTAAGAGACCTCAGGGCAGCTTTTTCCCGCAGAGGGTTGTGCATGTATGGAATGATCTGCCAGAGGAAGTGGTGGAGGCTGGTACAATTGCAACAGTTAAAAGGCATCGGGGTGGATATATGCATAGGAAGGGTTTGGAGGGACATGGGCTATGTGCTGGCAATTGGGATTAGATCAGGTTAGGATAGCTGGTCAGCATGGACGAGTTGGACCAAAAGGTCTGTTTCCGAGCTGTACATCTCAATGACTCTAATTGAATCGTTGTCTTTCTTATCATCAGCCCGGCTCATGAAGCTGATTTTGAACCACTTACCTTGCAACATGCACTTAATTGCAGATGAGTCCCAGTAGGAGATACATGTTTACGTGTGTTAGACTAATAAAATTATTTTGAATGTTTTCAAGAATCAGAAAACTGAGAGATTAGAATTTTATTTGTAATTCAAATTTTGAAGCTGCCACATTAAACACCCTGGTTTCTAAAGGCCAAGATCACCCACTAAACAGGCTGCAGTATTTAGTCTCAAATTGTGCATGTCCAAAATCATGCCTAAATCCCTAACCCTCCTAGAAAATCTTATCTGACTTACCAAAGTGATTGCAAAGAAAGAATTTGAAGGAGGCCTGTCTTTTTAAAAAATTCATACACTTGTAATCATATTCCATTATTGAATGCTATTTTGCAAGCAGTGATCATTCATTTTTTTCCCCCAGAATTTTAGACTTCTCCATACATGACTAAGGTTAATTGGGGGAATGAAATGCAAAAATACAGGGATAAAAACTAGCCACTAGAGGGAGCCAGTAGGCACATTTTTGCCAATCGACCAGCTTTGTAAGCCAAAAGAAAGGCAAATGTCTGATTTATTATTAAATTAGGTCGAGCTATCTGCAGAATGTCTGTTAGAATAAAACTGATCTGTATGATTTTTGTGCATTCAAATTAATCTGACATATTCACTTAGCAGCAAAAGAGAAATTGATTCAGAAGCAAATTGATCCTCATCGTGCCTATTATCGGCAAAAAACGTGGGCTGGGTGACTCGTTTCAGATTGTGATTTCTTATATGCCATCTCTACTGAAATGCTCTGGCTGCCCACTTGGGATCCACAACTACCAGGCATTCATAGTGCTTGATTAAAACAGAGTAAAAAGTGAGGTCTGCAGATGCTGGAGATCAGAGCTGAAAATGTGTTGCTGGTTAAAGCACCGCAGGTCAGGCAGCATCCAAGGAACAGGAAATTCGACGTTTCGGGCATAAGCCCTTCATTCCTGATGAAGGGCTTATGCCTGAAGCGTCGAATTTCCTGTTCCTTGGTTGATTAAAACCGATGCCAGGTGAGAAATGGATCCTAAATCCCATTTTACGGCTCCCACTCTAAGTTCCACATTGACTATCTCAAGGATATGTGCCTCAAGGGTGGAGAAATATTCTTCCTTCAGTAAATGATGTTCATGATAGAACCTGATGCTGAGACATGGTTCCCCAATTCATTTTGACTCCAGTTGGATTGCCCCAAACTGTGAAGCTCCTAGCTGAGGATGGATCAACTGTTTTTCCTTCTTTATTAATCCAACCCTTTGCTTGGTTGCATTAAGGTTAAGTTAAAAAGGATCCCTTCTATAGTGATTTTAACATGGTCAGCCAGGTGGCTCCCATAGAATGTAAATTCCCTGATTGGGGCTGTTAATCTTATCTAATCAGGGAGCCCTGGCTGACAGATATAAGCAGGAGAAGAGCCCGGGTGTCTCTGGAAAGGGAACACGTGGTGTCCACAGACACCTTGGAGTTGTTCAGGGAGAGGTGGGCGACGCAGGGAGTGGAGTGCATTATTTCCCCCTCCAACTCTATTTTGATTTAATCTCTGCCCTCCCCGTCACTGTTTGATCACACAGCATTGCCCTTTGATGTGAAGGGCACTGCATGTCACTAGCCATTCGGGTGTTTTCTTATCTTCCTGGTGGTGGAAATTGAATAAAGATTCGTGCACTCTGTGTCTCTCACTGTGTCTCACACCTGCACACACACACCATGGGTGCTGGGGAAGAAATAAGCACTACCACAGTTAGGCAGTAGTGTGGGGGTTAATAATAAAAAATAAAAATAAACAGGAGTTTTATCACACAGCATTGCCCTCTTGTGAAGGGCACTGCTTGCCACTGGCCACTCGGGTGTTTTCCTATCTTCCTGGTGGTGGAAAAAAAATTAAAAAAACAAAAAAAGAAAAGAAAAAATAAGCAGGAGAAGAGCCTGGGTGTCTCTGGAAAATGAGCACGCGGTGTCCACGTGTCCTGGAGTTGTTCAGGGAGAGGTGGGCACCACAGGGAGTGGAGGGCATTATTTTCCCTTCCAACTCTATTTTGATTCAATCCCTTCCCCCCCCCCTTCACTGTTTGATCACACAGCATTGCCCTTTGATGTGAAGGGCACTGCTTGTCACAGGCCACTCGGGTGTTTCCGTTCTTCCTGGTGGTGGAAACCAAATAAAGATTTGTGCACCTTGTGTCTTTCACTGCGTCCCACACCTGCACACACCCAACATGGGTGCTGGGGAATGAATAAGCAGTACCAGAGTTAAGCGGTAGTGTGGGGGTTTATAATAAAAACAGGAGTGTCCAACATCCTGAAAAAAAAGAGAGAAAAAGGAAAGAAGAAAGAAAAAAAAAATAAGCAGGAGAAGAGCCCGGGTGTCTCTGGAAAAGGAGCACACGGTGTCCATCGACATCCTGGAGTTGTTCAGGGAGAGGTGGACGTCGCAGGGAATGGAGTGCATTATTTCCCCCTCCAACTCTATTTTGATTTGATCCCCACCCTCCCCTTCACTGTTTGATCACACAGCATTGCCCTTTGATGTGAAGGGCACTGCTTGTCACTGGCCACTCAGGTGTTTCCTTTCTTCCTGGTGGTGGAAACCAAATAAAGATTTGTGCACCTTGTGTCTTTCACTGTGTCCCACACCTGCACACACCCAAAATGGGTGCTGGAGAAAAAAATAAGCACTACTGGTGTTAGGCGGTAGTGTGGAAAAAAATAAATAAACAAAAGTATTCATGCAGCATTGCCCTTTGAGGAGGGTATTACTTGTCACTGACCACTTGGATGTTTCCTTTCTTCCTGGTGGTGGAATATCAATAGAAGAAAAATAAACAAGATTGCTAGAGGTTCTATTCACTTTAAGAGCTGGCTCTGAGGAAGCTGGATCAGTGTCGAGAACTTTCCATGGGTAAACGAAGGGTGATTTGGTCATGGGTTACTGGCATCTGTGAAGTTATTTCAGCTTCTGTTGTAGATCCTTTTCTCCATACCCAAATGAACTTGAATTTTACGTTGACCGATTTAACCAGTTCTTTTTAACTTAAAAAAGTGGGCTTATTCATTAGTAAACAATAGAAAAATTAATAACAACAACACACACAGATCGGAAATCAGCAGTAAGTCCAAAGATCAAAGTAAAATAAAGGTTATATGGATCATCCTCTGAATTGTTTGCAAAGAGCAGATAAGACAATGTTGCAGCCATTATACAGTCATAGAGTCATACAGATGTACAGCATGGAAACAGACCCTTCGATCCAACCCATCCATGCCGACCAGATATCCCAACCCAATCTAGTCCCACCCGCCAGCACCCAGCCCATATCCCTCCAAACCCCTCCTCCTCATATACCCATCCAGATGTCATTTAAATGTTGCAGTTGTAGCAACCTCCACCACTTCATCTGGCAGCTCATTTCACACACGAATCACCCTCTGTGTGAAAAAGTTGTCCCTTAGGTCTCTTTTATATCTTTCCCCCTTCACCCTAGACATATATCCTCTAATTCTGCAGGGAAAAAGCCTTGTCTATTTATCCTATACATGCCCCTCATAAATTTGTAAACCTCTATAAAGTCACACCCCAAGCCTCCAACACTCCAGGGAAAACAGCCCCAGCCTGTACAGCCTCTCCCTGTAGCTCAGATCCTCCAGCCCTGGCAACATCCTTGTACATCTTTTCTGAACCCTTTCAAGTTTTACAACATCTTTCTGATGGGAAGGAGACCAGAATTGCACGCAATATTCCAACAGTGGCCTAACCAATGTTCTGTACAGCTGCAACATGACCTCCCAACTCCTGTACTCAATACTCTGACCAATAAAGGAAAGCATAACAAATGGCTTCTTCACTATCCTATCTATCTGTGACTCCACTTTCAAGGAGCTATGAACCTGCACTCCAAGGTCTCTTTGTTCAGCAACGCTCCCTAGGACCTTACCATTTAATGTATAAGACCAGCTAAGATTTGCTTTCCCAAAATGCAGCAACTTGCATTTATCTGAATTAAACTCCATCTGCCACTTCTCAACCCATTGGCTTATCTGATAAAGATCCTGTTGTAATCTGAGGTAACCTTCTTCGCTGTCCACTACATCCCCAATTTTGGTGTCATCTGCAAACTTACTAACTGTACTTCTTATGCTTGCATCCAAATTATTTATGTAAATGACAAAAAGTAGAGGACCCAGCGCCGATCCTTATGGCACTCCACTGGTCACAGGCCTCCAGTCAGGAAAACAACCCTCCACCACCATCCTCTGTCTTCTACCTTTCAGCCAATTCTGTATCCAAATGGCTCATTCTCCCTTTATTCTGTGAGATCTAACCTTGCTAACCCGTCTCCTATGAGGAACCTTGTCGAACGCTTTACTGAAGTCCATATAGATCACATCTACTGCTCTGCCCTCATCAATCCTCTTTGTTACTCCTTCAAAAAAATTCAATCTAGTTTCTGAGACATGATTTCCCACGCACAAAGCTATGTTGACTATCCCTAATCAGTCCTTGCCTTTCCAAATACATGTACATCCTGTCCCTCAGGATTCCCTCCAACAACTTGCCCACGACCAACGTCAGGCTCACTGGTCTATAGTTCCCTGGCTTGTCTTTACTACCCTTCTTAAACAGTGACACCACGTTAGCTAACCTCCAGTTGGAACAGATGATGTTCGACATTCTTGACTTTGTAAGCTGATTGAAATTTCTTTGTTCTCATTTCCTTTCTTAGATGGTTTGCAGCACTTCAAGTGAACGACAGCCTTCCTTTTCCTGCATCGCAGGGGTAACTAGGAGATAATGCTTTGACTTTTCTTGGCTTTAACAGCATGTTAACCTTTGAACACAGAATGCATACCAGCATTCAGTTCCACTCATCCATTCCAGTCGAGTTGAAACTGGCTTTTTTAGCCCCTGTCGTTGTGTATTCTTCAAAAGGAAATACATAAAATGTATCTTCAGTTTGAGATCTAATCCATGAAGGGTAGCTCGTTATTAAGCAGGGGATCATTAACTCCTCATTATCTTTCTCGTCAGAAGAGATCACAGACTAGTCTGTTTAAGTTATTTTGTGACTTTAGGTGTTACATTCTATCACTTTCTCTCTTTCTCTTTCTCTTTCTTTCTCCCTCCTACTAGACGGTCATTTAATTTACATCTGTTGCCATCTATGAAACCTCTTTTTAAAAAAAAACAGATTGGAATTAAATGGAAAAAATGTTCATGGCAATTTGGGGTTCTGTCACAACATCATAACAAGTATCAAAGTAAAGCATCTAAGTTTGCATTCAGTTACAGTCATATATTTTGAGACTGATGTCATACAATGGAAAAGGAATGGTAAAATAGCATGATAATTGAGCTTGGACTAAGGCCGTGTTAATGCACAAAACAGTTTAAATACTATTAGCCAGTTTATGTACCACATCAAGACATTGCATATCGGGGGGGTGGAAGTGAATTGCTGAAATAATTTAAGAAACAAATGGGTGTCACAATGTAGAGAGAATAGGGTCTCTCTATGGGTGAACTAAGGTAGGTCGTATGGTATTCATCAGTTGTAAGCATCCTGCCATCACTCCAACTCTTCTCGGCTAAGTGGTGGAAAAATCCTACACCACACTAATGGAGCGGAATAAAATCTGCTTTTGCATGCTGTTAAATATCATTAGTGTCACACAATATTCAGAGGTGACAGAAGGGAAATAAAACTGATTAATGGATTCACATTTGAAAATATCAAAATAACACTCACTACTGGGAAAAAATTTCCTAGCTGACCTTTGATGGATCTAATTGAGGCTTAGCTACCATGTCACAAGCATTTACTCACAGTCAGAGCTAAGAGTGTTTTTTTTAAGTGACACAGCATGCAACAAGACAAATGGAAACATCAACAATCGCTGTCATGGTGACCATAAAAGGTTTTAATCTACTCCACCCCTCAATTCCAGGTGATCTGCAAGTCTCCTGTGATCCTAACAACAAAAATTCAGTTGTGTCTCCCAAATTAATGAATATGACTGTGGTATAATTATTCAGGCCCAGAAATGTAATTTAAGAAAATACTCATAAAGCATAGCTCTAATAAAATAGGTTACAAATAAACTAAATTTCTGTGTGATTCTACAGGGGTCTCTGATTTAATCTGAATTATTTGTATGTAAACAAGAATCTTGACATGGCATAACATAATAAAGACCTGCGTCATGGGCTGTCTGTTCTCTGATCCTTGGAATGATAAGAGTGTTGATATACATTAAAGCTGCTTTCTCTTTTTAATTTTGTGTGCCTTCTACTTGTTGCAGGATTGTTTGTGGACATGAGTTTGTGAAAGATATACTCATGGTCTGGTGGCTGAGTAAATATAACTGTCACAAAACCTTTTAAAGCTCAATACCCAAAGAAGATGCCCAAATCCAAGGTTAATTCTCTTGCATCAGATAAATAGATAGATAAAACAGACAATCTTCTGTGGTTCAACAAGACTTTATCAGGAGAGTTCATTTTTGTTTCAATAGAACAAATAATAACAAAGTTTAAAATCACACAACACCAGGTTATAGTCCAACAGGTTTAATTGGAAGCACACTAGCTTTCGGAGCAACGTTCCTTCATCAGGTGATTGTGAGGAGTAGTGCTCCAAAAGCTAGTTGGACTATAACCTGGTGTTGTGTGGTTTATAACTTTGTGCACCCCAGTCCAATACCAGCACCTCCAAACCACAAGTAATAAATACTTGTAAACTAAAGCTATGGATGCCATTATTTGGAGCCAGAGAATAAGTGATTGTTGTTAGACCTGTGAAGATGAGCATTCTAACTTGCATTCTATTGACATTGCTTTACGTACCTCCATTTCATATTTTTTTCAAATGCTGATTGAATTTAAGATTTTACAAATTTGAATCACCAATAAACCATGAAGCTCTTAGATTTTGTACTCTCCTTTCCCACTTCTGGCATAGGCATAATATGCACAAATGTTGTCCACACTACAGGAAGTGTACACAATTCTATAGTTTTCTGTATCAAGGAATCTAATTGGGAAATACTGCCACTGTCACTGATAGATGCACTCTTCCTGTATTACCTGACTGCAGGTAGCACCTGATGTTCCTACTTCTGTTTGTGTGAATTCTTGAGGTGAATTTTAAATTTCCTTGTACTACTCAATATGCTTAACGAAGAAATAAGTTGTTTCCACTTGTGTCTTTATGTGATTCAATGCAGTGAATATACAGAAATTTCAAAGTTGTGTTCATTAAATCACTCTGTATCTTTACTAATAATCAATGGGCTATCTGAGTGGGGTAAGGGTTTGGAGAATTTTATGTTTGCCGTTCGCAGCTTTTTCTCCCAGAAATTCAGATCTTCTACACAACCTCTTTAACATCTGAAGCAGATCAACTTGCCAAACTATGTGTGGCCATCACAAGTTCAGTTCGTCATTGAAATAATGAATATGCATAATACCATACTGGCCGACATTAAAGTGAAGTAATTATCAGACTTAAAAAACATACAAACAAATTGCTATGGGTTTATGTTAGCAAAAGGATGAGCAAGTCAACACATTTTCAGGTTGTAATGTCAGTGACCTTTAAATTTGCCACTAATTGTGCAGTAATCAAAGTCTCTTTTCAAAAATATGCTATGCTGCATTTGTGCAATACATTCAACTTTGTTTGATTTTGTTTGATATTTTATTTTATTACTATTTATATAGTAGAATGCTTCAGATTCAGTACTTCCCTATGGTGTCAAGATTAATAAATTGCTTCATCACCATTTTTTTCTGTATTCTGTTTCTATTTCAACTTACATCTATTTTCTGCATTCCCTTTTGTAAATGCTTAACTGAATCTTTACATTCCTCTGATCCATTCTCCATTTTTTTCACAGCTTCCAATGTTTCTTCTCCACAATTTTCAATGTAAACTGTATATGTCACAAATCTTCCTCATAGCTTACCATGTCCCCTAACTTGGTGTTGCCATCAAATTTTGGTACCACTTTTACTCTGCCTATATTCACATTATTTATGCATATAAAAGAAATAAGTTGACAACACAGAGCCCTGGGGTATACTGTGCTGACATCCTGCCAATCTAATAAAGATCTGTGGTCTCCCCAGCACCTTTTAACCACACTTCTATTCCTGTCATCTCTTGATGTTAGCAGTATGGAATGTAATGTTCACATTCACCATTATTTTGACTGGGTCTTTGTCTGATTAAGGACCATTTATTCAACTTTTCAGTGGATAACTGTCAAAGTTATGGCAATCAAGCTGGAGAATTTTCATGGAAATTTAACCTCTTAGTCTCTGAGAACATGAGGCAGAATGGTGGTCCATGGTGAGATTTGTGGCAGGATCAACGTCAAGAACATCTCGCTCTACCCTTTATGCTTTTGTTCAGTGGTGCGGCAAGTTTCTCACTAGGCAGTGGCAAAATACCAATTAAGAAGAATTATAGCTTGTTAAACACCTTGTTCACAGCTCAGTGCAATTCAGTGAATTATTATTCAGTTTTTTATCTTGGTGGATTCAGCTTGTCACTTGCTCCACAGCACCTCCAGACTGCAGAAGACCAAAGTGCATCTCAGGGCATGATCCATGGGCACCAGCTGCAAGCGCCCTTGTCCATGGACATTGCATCTGACAGTTGCCAACCCCTCAGGATCAGCAGAGCCCCCCTCTGATATACTGGCAGGGCACTCTGAAAGTACCGACTTGCTATGCACAGCATTATGGCAATGAACATTGGAACCCTGCTCTAAGGACACTGTCTGTGCAAGACAGGCAGGTAAGGATTGGACCAATCTGCAATTTCAGAGTTGCTTCCTGCTCTCTTAACACTCACTCACTTAGTGCACGCAGCATTCATGACCTGCCTTGCCAGGCTGTGCCATGTATCATGTCTGTTAGTGCATTAGCACTTCAGCCAGCATCAGTATGGACATGCATTTTAGCATAGACACACAGAAAAGTTGTTTGACAAGCTTGTTAGTAGGGATCTGGCTGCGCTTGGGGAGGGAAAGGGATTGTCTTCTTGCTCGGAGAATTGAGACATCGTTTGAACACCATCAGCATGTTCCAGCTGCCTGTGTGACAAACTCACTGCATGTTTTCTCCTTGAAAGTGGAGTTGCAGGTAGATAGGGTAGTGAAGAAGGCATTTGGTATGCTTTCCTTTATTGATCAGAGTATTGAGTACAGGAGTTGGGAGGTCATGTTGCGACTGTATGGGACATTGGTTAGGCCACTGTTGGATTATTGCATGCAATTCTGGTCTCCTTCCTATCAGAAAGATGTTGTGAAACTTGAAAGGGTTCAGAAAAGATTTACAAGGGTGTTGCCAGGGTTGGAGGATCTGAGCTACATGGAGAGGCTGAACAGGTTGGGGCTGTTTTCCCTGGAGCGTCGGAGGCTGAGGGGTGACCTTATAGAGGTTTACAAAATTATGAGGGGCATGGATAGGATAAATAGACTAAGTCTTTTCCCTGGGGTCAGGGAGTCCAGAAGTAGAGGGCATAGGTTTATGGTGAGAGGGGAAAGATCTAAAAGAGACCTAAGCGGCAACTTCTTCTTGCAGAGGGTAGTACGTGTATGTGCCATAGGATGTGGTGTACAATTGCAACATTTAAGAGGTATTTGGATGTGTATATGAATAGGAAGGGTTTGGAGGAATATGGGCCAGATGCTGGCAGGTGGGACTAGACTGGGTTGGGATACCTGGGCAGCATGGATGGGTTGCACGGAAGGGTCTGTTTCCATGCTGTACATCTCTATGACTCTATGATTGTTGTGGTTTTGGAGTAGGAAGGGATTTGGAATGTAGCAGGTAGTCCCTTTGATCTCATACGCGGGTCACTCAGACTGTAAGGAAAATTATACAGCCCTGATCTGGAGGCTATGTCACCACTGAGAATATATTTCCCTCATTGTGTTTTCAACGTAGGTCATTTTTCACCAAGAGGCCTACGCACAGCCTCTGGTGGGATGCTGATCACTGTGGTTGCCTTCTAAGAGGATGAAAGCAGATGAAAGAGGACCAGGGCTGTCAGCAGATGTATTCAGGCATTGAAGCAGCCATATCAAAACACTGCACTATTCATCAGTAGGGACAGGTTCCATTTCATTAATGACCAGACTTTCTAGAGGTGTATGCCCTCTACTCTAGCAACTGCCACAACTCCTTCTTATTGGAACACTGGATTGTACATGTTGTGTCTGAGAGTACACTGCCTTAGAGGCCTGGTTACTGAGTGACAAAGGCTAGCCACTGGGATCATGCTCATGACAACATTGCTCAACCTCTCTGCTTCCAACCCCACCCCCTTCCCCCATCACCACCCCCACCTCTGATGGGGAGCACAGATACAATGTTGCCATATCTCAACCAGGGATGTGTTGGAGCAGATAATAGGGCTGCTGAAGATACAGTTTCACTACTTGGATTGCTCAGGTTATAGCATCCTTGTGTGGCATGCTCTGCACAATTGGAGCAGGCAAAAGACAATGTGCTGGATGTTAAGTAACTGGTAGCTTTCTTCCAAAGGAGAGGATGAGGACATTGGGAGAACGAAGCTCTCATTGTGCATGACAGAGCTCAACTGCATTGACTGCAAGGCACCCAACAGAGCTTGACTGACACTTGGTTCCAGTAGATGAGGAGGGGTGTGACAGACTAACATGGAATCGAACACAATTGTTGGTCATCATTCTCACTTTTGCTTTGCACTTCGGGCTCAACCTACAACCTCTATTGGTTTTGTCTATGGTCACTTTTGCTGTTTGTAAATAAAAGCTGTTGTTTGGAATTGTCCATTTGGCTTCTTGCCCATGATGATCCCCCCTGGATAATGATGATGTGTGGATCTTTAGTGGACATCGGGAATTGAGTAGTGGTGATGAAGAGAGTGTGTTTAGATGGGATGTAGCTAAAAGCAGGTAAAACATGTGGTCCGGTTATTAAACAGAGACTAGGGTGAAAGAATGGTGTCTTATTGGTGAAGCGTGTCAGCCACGTTATGTGCATTGTGGCATTGCGGTTGCTGTTTTTGATGTTTCTGGTGAAAGTAACACCAGAATTTTCGATGCTTAAACCAGCAGGCAGCAGTCTTCCAAAGAAGGCACAGACACTAGGAATGTAAATCATATAATGGTTCTGGGAAAGGTACATGATAAGATAGAGATGGAATTGGACATGAGAGATGACATAAGCTTGGGCAAGTTTGGCAAGATAAGAAAAGAAATTGCGTTCGGTCTTGAAGGTAGATTCCCTCTAAAAAACTCAATGCAACTTGCACTTAGCCAAATAAGTGTAAGATTCGGCCCTCCGTGTTTAGTATACATCCTTTTAAAGGTCATTTATGGAAAACATTAAATGTTTCAGGCCATTGTTTTCAGTCATTGACAAAAAGGCATGACTTGCTCAATAAATTACCTCAGGTGGTGGTGATACCACAACAAACATTATACCTAACTATTGTGAAGATAAAAGTGGGTGATAAACCCAGAGATTCAACTGACAAAGGAAATCAAGGGCAAATAGTAAGAGGGAATGAAAGAGACTGAAAGAATAGAAGTCAATGATTGATGGGGAGTGAGAAAATAAACTATATTTTTATTTTGGTATAAAAATATATTGAGATTTTGTAACTCATAAAATGCATAATTTCATAAGATCCAATTTTGATCATGCTACAAAAACATATTTCTAAAGGTACTGGTAGGGCTTGAAAAGAGTACAATTCTGAGTTTTGGACCTAACCTAATGTAAGTGGCACACTGCCCCATTGTTTTCTAACAATGTCATATATTTTATGTCCTCTTTTGAAAATCATGCTATGATTACAAACAACCCTGAAAGTAATGACCTTGTAATTTTATCTTTTTCATTTATACTTCGCCCTGACAAAATCACTAAAAGAACCTCCTGGCAGTAGATGCCTGCTCCTTTAGTTCATGTTGTATAGGTTCTTTATCCTTCAAGAAAAGCACTTAACTATCACCACTGTTCATCTCTCTCACATACAAATACTAATTCACATACGGTACAGGCTGCTTAGAATCTTAGGTCATTATACATATTATACAGTGTGCACAATCCTTGCCAAACATTAGACAAAAGGAGACAGAAACATGAGCTGAAGAACCCATTTATTCAAACAAAATCTTACAATGGGTGGTTCAGTTTTATAAAAGTGGATTAGTTAATGACAATGTTGAAACTATGTTTAATTCTTATTGCAATTATTTATTAATTGCACACTAATATGTTTCCAAATGAAATACACCAATTACTTCAATTCATATGTGACCTACTTAATTGAGTGTGCTATAATTTAGATGAAAGAGCAATGAGGTCTTCTCCAACTCCATGTTCATGTGTTGTATTGTAGGATATCAGCTACACTAGTTGCATAAAACAGACACAGGCCCAATATTAAATTAGGTGAACTTGCAATTGCCATGCTTTCCATCCAATTCCTCAATTTTACCTGGATTTCCAAGCTTTGAAATGCCTGGACAAATTTCTTTCCAGAGCTCCATTAAATCAATGCAATAATATTGAAATGCCTGCCATATTTCCTGGGTCATATATTTTCTGAATACCAGTAGATTGTTTTCCAGTGGGTAGACAGAATGGTGAAGAGGGCACACTTAACTTGATCGGTCAATGCATTGAATATAGGAGTGGGATGTCATGTTGCAGCCCCAAAGGATATTAGTAAGATAACTTTTAGAATAATGCATTCAGTTCTGGGCTCCCTGCTATAGGAAAGATGATGTTAAACTTGAAAGTGTTCAGAAAAGATTTACAAGGATGTTGTCAGACTTGGAGGGTTTGAGCAAAAGGGAGAGGCTGACTAGGCTGGGACTAATTTGCCTGGAGCATCTGAGACTGAGGGTGACCTTATAGAGGTTTATAAAATCATGCTGGGCATGAATAGGGGAAATAGACAAGGTCTTTTTTCCCAGATTAGGGGAGTCCAAAACAAGAGGACAAACATTTAATATGAATGGGGAATATTTAAAATGGACCTAAGGAGCAACTTTTTCACACAGAGAGTGGTGCATATATGGAATGTGCTGCCAGATGAAGTGGTGGAGGCTGGTATAATTACAACATTTAAAAGGCATCTGGATGGGTATATGAAGAGGAAGGGTTTAGAGGGATGTGGGCCAAATGCTGGACAATAGAACTAGATTAATGTAGAATACCTGATCAGCATGGGCAATGATAAGGCTGCATGCAAATTTCAGTGAGCCCTATCACTCAGGGGCATGCTGACATGTTACACAGTTAGGTTGTGCTGTAATGAAATCATGCATTAATCCCTTGGAAAATACTGACATGCCATAAGACTTTCTGATTTACAGTCGAGCTTGCACGTGTGCTGTGTGTATGAAATACTATCAAAGATTTGTCAGGCATGCTGCACTGTTGTGATCTAGAAAGTGTATTCTGGAACATCAGATAGAATGATACCCTCTTTGTCCACTTCATGTTACAAAACATTACTTCAGCAGCAATTGAACAGCATGTGGGTACTCCACCAGTCATAAAGTCATAGCAATGTACAGCACAGAAACAAACCCTTCCATCCAACCCGTCCATGCTGACCAAATATCCCAACCCAACCTAGTCCCACCTTCCAGCACCTGGCCCTAGACCTCCAAACCCTTCCTATTCATATACCCATCCAAATGCCTCTTAAATGTTGCAATTGTACCAGCCTCCACCACTTCCTCTGTCAGCTCATTCCACAAATGTACCACCCACTGCAAGAAAAAGTTTCCCTGTAGACCTCTTTTCTCTCCTACCCCCCCTCACCCTAAACATATATCCTCTCCCTTTCACTCAAACATATATAAGCTTTGTCTATTTATCCTATACATGCCCCTCATAAGTTTGTAAACCTCTATAAGGTCACCCCCCAGCCTCCAACACTCGAGGGAAAACAGCCCCAGCATGTTCAGCCTCTCCCTGTAGCTCAGATCCTCCAATCCTGGCAACATCCTTGCAAATCTTTTCTGAACCCTTTCAAGTTTCACAACATCTTTCTGATAGAAAGGAGACCAGAATTGCATGCAATATTCCAACAGTGGCCTAACCAATGTCCTGTACAGCCGCAACACGACCTTCCAACTCCTGTATTCAATACTCTGACCAATAAAAGAAAGCATAGCAAATGCCTTCTTCACTATCCAATCTACCTGCGACTCCACTTTCTAGGAGCTATGAACCTGCACTCCAAGGTCTCTTTGTTCAGCAACACTCTCTAGGACCTTACCATTAAGTCTCTAAGTCCTGCTAAGATTTGCTTTCCCAAAATGCAGGACCTTGCATTTATCTGAATTACACTCCATCCGGCACTTCTCAGCCCATTGGCCTGGATTTGTCTTTCCTTGGTTATGGTTTGCCCCTCCTACCCCTCACCAGACTGAATGACTGGCAAATATTATTTTCAGTCTTTAGATAGGTTTAATCTTTTTTTTCACTCTTTAGACTTTCCCCAGCATTCATGTAAGAGCTACAGTAACCCAGTATCTTCTACAGAACCCCACAGGCATCATGCTGAAGCGTGGGCTAGCCAGAAGCAACACATAAGTCAAATTCGGCTCCATGCGCAAGTGATTTGCTCACAGCAATTCAGCGATCCAGCCACACTGTATTTGTGCTGGAAACCAAAACGTTGACTGGAATAGCACAATGAATCATACTTGGATAACATCATTCATGTTGCAAAAAGAATAAAAGGAAGACTTGCATTTACATAGCACCTTTCATAACAGCGGGGCAACCAAAGCACTTTGCAGCCAACAAATTACTTTTTGCAGTACCATTGTTTTGATATGGGAAACCAGTTTGAAAGCACTGAGCTCCCACAAACAACAATATGAAAATGATCAGACAATACGGTTTTATAATGTTGATTGAGGGATCCATATTGGTCAGCAAACTGCAGGTAACATTCCAGCTTTTTATCAAAGTAATGCAGAGGGACTTTTTGTACCCAGAAGAGAGGGGCCCCATCACGTTCGAAAGGCTACACCTCCAACAGTACTGCACTCAGCCAACTTCAGTGCTTAGGTCTGGGAGTAGAACTTGTAGCAACCACCTTCTGACTCAGATGTGAGAGTGCCCCCCACTGAGCCAGAGCTGCCATATGCAACAGAACTGGCGGACAGCTAGGGGTAAGAGGTAAAGCTCAGCATCTGAAAATTTAAGAGAGAAGTTGTCTGAAGTGTTTGGAAGGGGATAGGTAGCAGTCAGAGGAAGTAAATGTTGAAAGGTAGCTGCTGTGAAGGACCTTCACAATGCATACACATGGGAAGCTATCTCCTCACTTTCTCTCACATGAGAAGCCATGTCTTGCATGATGGTTTAGAGAATTTGATGGCATTCCAAGAGTCTGGATAACATTGATGCTGAAAGAGCTAAAGTCTGGATATGACGTACCCCTAACAGGTGTGTTTTGGGCATGTAATGCGGGTTGGGGTGGCCAGCTTGCCACTTGCCAACTCTCACATGATGAGTGGAAGCCCCATATTTAGATGTTACAGATGTGGAGAGGGTTTCCTTCTGGTCCATTGGATTTATTACACACTTTCCTTCCAGCGATGAGGTAGCAGTCATCATGCCTATAATTACCAGTCCAGTATTTCAGGCTGATAGCCTTTTATTGGTTTCATTGATCAGAGATGTTCACTGTTTTTCTGTCCCTAGAGGTGCTGTCTGCTCCCAACATTCTGGACAAAACCTTATTTCTGAGTGATGTGGGCTTGTGGCAAGAAGTATGGCAGAATCAGATGAGGAGATCTGAGGAAAACTGATTCCACCCAGAGGGTAGGAGATATATGGAAGGCATTGCCTGAGAGGGTGGTGAAGGCAGGTATACTCGCAACATTTAACAAACATCAGGATCGGTGTTTAAGTTACAGGGCACAATTTGGAATGAACCAAGAGTGGTTAAATGGGATTAGTGTAATTTGGTGTTTATTTGATATGATCGGTCGAAGGGCATGTTTTATGCTGTACCACACAATTACTCTACGAAGACTGATGAGGCCCACCTTGACTTTAAGAGTTTCTTACACTGTCTTTTACATTTGCACAAGTGAAGTGGTGAGTTCTTCATTTGACAGTGGTGAAAAGCCAATTAAGGAGAATTATAGCATGTCAAACACCTTCCTGTTGGCCCAACTCACCTTATTAATGCTCAACTTTCATACAAAACTAGCCAAACAAGCGGGACATCCAAGAAAACTTGCCATGCATGGAGGATTCAGTTCATTGTTTACTTCCACATTGGACAGCAGGCATTAATATCTCAGGGCATGGTCCATGGGAAGCTGCCATATGTACCTGATGTCCAACACTTGCCAGCCTCTAACAATTTTCATGTCACATCTTCAAGCTATCTACAGGATGCTTCTGCCCATCAACACAGTACCTCCGGCTGCACTCTCACAGTAATGCTGCATCCAGGAAACTGTCCAGTCAGGGACACACACCCAGCTCACAGTCTGGACCAGGCTGCATCTCTGGACTCTTCACTCATGGCCTTAGCACTCATTCACTCTGAGTCTACCTGGATGCTCATAGCATCCCTTACCTTGCCTTGCCTTTTGGTACTTTGCTCCCTCCACCAGAGATACCAGGCTTATATTATTGCTTCATTGCCACTTAGTATAGGCAAAAGGAAGAAAACTTGACATGTTTATCAAAAGGCCTCAGTCACGTTGAGGGGGATAGTTTCACTCAGAGGTTCCCATGGGCAGCCTCTAATCCCAGTTCAGAGCCCTGCTCAGGATGGCCACTGTCAGTATTCTCTCCTCATAAGGAATCAGGAACCAAGTGTTAGGCAGCTGTTTTGTCCTTTTGTGGGCTGTTTTTCTCCTGGAATGAGAGAGGGGCAGATATTATTGAACATGAAAGTGAGTGACAAAGCTGTTATTTTTGGAGGAGGTTGGAAGATGTCCAAGTCAGTGTGCAGCAAAGAGATCATGCAGCATTAGGGATGCCGCGGTTTGGGGTGGGTAACAGCAAGTGAGGGAAAGCGTTGCAGGCAATGGTGAGAGTGGTGGAGCATAAGCCTTGGTGGCAAATGGGTATAGTAGTAGAGTTAGAGTGAGTATAGGGTTTCACAGAGAAGATGGTGGTATTTCTCCTGATGGAGTGGAGAAGGTCACTGATCTTCCTACAATGCAATGCATTCCTTCAGATGGAGGAGACTTCTTTAAATCAGCTGTCTGCTGCTATGATCTCCACTGATAATCCTGGAAGGAAGAGGTAGTTGAAGCCCTGCATTATTCTTTCCAGTGGAACCTCCAGGACCATGGACTGATTTCCTTCTTTCTGCCAAATCTAGAGCAAATATCAAGTCCAGTGCAGGGCAGCTACAGATTATCAACATCTGTGTGGTTGCTCAATAGGCTTTCAAAGATGGCAAAATGCAAGGGAGGCTGGTGAGGCTTTGAAACTTCAGTGAGTGGAACATTGTTTTGGGAATGGTGTGCAGTAAGACAGGGCTGGAATTGAACGTGAGGGACACCAGAAGAGCATGATAGGCAATTAATGCTGTGCATATGGTAAGGTACAGTGAGAGAACTCACTGGGTTTTGCAGCGAAAATCCCTGCAAAAAACGCTACACAATTCAGACTTAGGCAAAAAAAAAACCTAAGATTCAGCAATTTCTGTTGTCATCTCAGTTTTCCAACAACTGCACTATTTTACTTTTTGAAAACATTAATAGCTTATATTTCTGGGTCACTGTCTTTTATACATTGGCCTGTTGGAGTTTTTTCATTCGTTCATGAGACATGGGTGTTGCTGGCTGGGTCAGCAGTCATTGCTCACCCCTAATTGCCCCTTCATCTGAGTGACTTGCTTGAGCTCTTTCTGGCAACAATTCAAAGTCAACCACATCGCTGTGGGTAAGGAGTTCAATGTATATCAGACCAGATTAGGACAGCAGATTTCTTTCTTAAAATGACACTCATGAACCAAGGGAACTTTATTCTAAAAAACATTGGAATTGTAAGTATTACCACTCAGCAAGCTTTTCTTTTCACAAAAGTTTAGATTTCTCTGTCTGGTATGATGGGATTAACCTGGATTTTTGGGTTCCTGGTTCACTGGCTGCACCCTGCAGCACTGCCTCCCTTTACCCTTGCAATTAGAGCCATAGAGTCATAGAGATGTATAGCATGGAAACAGACCCTTCTGTCCAACCCGTCCACGTCGACCAGATATCCTAACCTAATCTAGTCCAATTTGCCCAACTTGGCCCAGATCACTCCAAACCCTTCCTATTTATATACCCATCTAGATGCCTTTTAAATGTTATAATTGTACCAGCCTCCATCACTTCCTCTGGCAGCTCATTCCATACCTGCACCACACTCTGCATGAAAATGATTGCCCCTTAGGTCTCTTTAATATCTTTCCTCTCTCACCCTAAGCCTATGCCCTCTAGTTCTGGACTCCCCGTACCCCAGGGAAAAGACCTTGCCTGTTTATCCTCTCCATGCCCCTCATGATTTTATAAACCTCTATAAGGTTACCCCTCAGCCTCCGACACTCCAGGCAAAACAACCCCAGCCTATTCAGCCTCTCCCCTAGCTCAAATCCTCCAAACCCAGCAACATCCTTGTAAATCTTTTCTGAACCCTTTCAAGTTTCACAACTCTGTGACTCCTTCCAAATTCCGTGAGATCACCAGCTGAATCTATTTGTGTGAAGTTCCAAACATAAACCAACAAGCTGTCCAAACTAGCTGAGCGGCTGGTAATCTAATCAAATCTAATTTATTTTACAATATTTTTAATTGAAGCATTAAACAATAAACTTGAATTACTAAAATACAATATCTCAATGAAGAAGATCAGTTACAACTGTATATATCAACATAGGGATTGTGATTGAATTTAATCTTTAGTGTTTGGCTTGAGCAGAAAGCTAACAGAATTCTTTAGCTATATATTGCAATGTATTATTTTAAGAAACTGTCTCTTGACATTCTTCTGGCTCCTTTCAGTGCATCACAATTATATTTTTTTGAGAGTTAATATTGTTTAAGTATTATGAATTATGGTTTTGTATTTGTGACAAGGCAACTTCATGTGCAAATAATGTTATGAATTCTCTTCCATACATGGGATGACAAAGATTGGGCAACAGCTTTTACACAATATAAAGAATTAGATTTGTTTCCTTGCACAGAAATGGCAAAGGAATGTCCATTGCAACTAAGGATGCTAGGAAAACATGTCCAATGATGAGCAACTGACCAGTTTTGCAGATGTATAGGGCAAGTGGATGCCAGGAATGGAGCCATATTCCAGACATTCAAGAGTATATACTCAGGAACAAGAATTTCACTGAGAATTTTGTTGCCGCTCTCATCTGTCATGAAAAACATTCTCTCCTGGTCATGCACTACTTCAATTTCAAAATGAAAGTTGTACAAAGGATTTTATTCCAAAAATTCCTTAAAGTTATCTAAATATTACAAGTGAATTGAATTTAATTGCAGAACAGCACTTACCTAAGATTTGGACCACGAAGAGTTTAACAACCATCTGTTACATAAAGTGGTATCATTTAAGTTGAGTCATTGATTGCCTCCAGCAGCTCTTTATGGTTATCTAAGTTTAAAGTTTTCACTTTCCAACTTTAGCATGCATAATCTTACAGGTTTTTGCCTGGTAATGTGATGTTATGTAGCAATATATGAAAGCATCAAAATTCCTCTTTGAAAAGAATTGCTCTAATGTAAATCCGGCCAACAAACGTGTAAGATCACATGCCTTTGGCATGTGCAATTTCTGACACCTTGATAATAGGTTGCTCATTATGCAGGAAAATGAATGTATTTCATTCCTCTCTACAGAGGTGATATTATGAGTACTGATACCTTACTATTTTCTTAATCTACTTACTAAAAATCTTCACAGGCTGAATTCCATGGGAAACTAGATACAGTGAAATACATTTGATGCAAGGATTACTTACTAGGAAATTATTCTCTTTCACTCATGAGCATTAACTTTAAAAAAAATGTTATTAATAATTTCTGTGTCCCTTTAAGTGCATTAGCTTTTAATGGAAGCATGACAATTTTTTTTGTATTGATTAAATATTCATCATAATGCATTCCTATTCAATGAAGCCGAAAGTGATTTTGTTCAGAACAAACCGATCAAGTTGTTTTTGTGAAATCCTGTGACGACAGTAGACTGTATTTGTCACAGTTATGGTTGTGAAACAGGGCAAGAACTCATCTCTTTCATAATCATGTCATGGGAACATTTAATTTCATCAGATGGACCTCTGACATTCCATCTCACCTGAAAGATGACATTTCTAAAAGTCCAGCACTCCCACAGCTTCCTCGTCTTGCTTAAGTTTTAGTCAGATGTTGGAGTGGAAATTAAACCCATACATTTCTGATACAAAAATGAAGATATTCCCTATTGAACACAACTGATTCCTGCACATATAATATTTATTTAGGAGATCTGACTTTTTGCTGTGATAATCAAGCAACCAAACTATCCTATTTCTATTTGTTGTAGAAGAGGAGTAGTTGTCTGATGCACTTGGGTAAATGATGCTTCCAGCAACCATAGTATTAATTATATCGTTAATGTATTTCAATATATGAAGCTTAGGATGAGCAACTGAGCATTAATGTTTTCATTGTTCTTCCTCTTTAGTGTGTAATAGCCTTTTGAAAACCTTTTGACTAATGTTTTTGTATACAGAATATCTTTTTATAGCATGGTCTCACAAGCTCCAAAGAAGGTGGGAGTTTGAACTCCTAAATTAGTTTATATGATCCAGTACAGTCATAGATGCTTGCGTGATGACATCACAGTCGATGAGCTAACAGTGAGAGAAGGCAGAAATCATTTACTAATGATTGATAGACAGCAATCACTGCTGAAGGGTAAGCTGATGAGGGCAAGGTTTTATTTGCTTACTATCTTCCAATTTTGAGTAACCTTCCCACATGCTAGGTCCAATATTTCATGTGTTCAACTTATTACAATAACTGTCAATCAGCTCTTTGTCATTTTTAGCTGGCACAGTGGGAGGCTGAAGAAAGTCTGAATTATGTGACCACATAATATAACTCATAATATTATCATGAGATTGTAAAGAGAATAATATTGTTGCTGTAAAGAATAATGTTATAATGAATTAAGTTATCAAATTAAAGATCAGAAAGCAAAATATTTCTATTTATTTTTTTCAGAGAAGATGGGTGTTGCTAGCTAAGCCAGCAATTATTGCTCATTCCTGATTTCCCTTGAGAAGGTGGTGCCTTCACGAATCACTGTCGAGAGTGTAGTGCTGTTACGGATGGAGTACCAGGGAGGAAGGAAGTACCAGGATTTTGACCCAGCAGCATTGTTAAGGCAGCCCAGACCTGAAGCAGTATAAAATAGCTGAACATGGTTTTCAGTTAACATAAAATGGCTGAGAAAGATATTTAGCTGAAACAGCAACTTCCATAGTCTAAAGTTTGAAGTTAAACTATAAGCTAGTGTATTAAATGCCTTCATAGAAGGTGGATGTCCAAGGCAACTAGATTCAGATAACACACACAGGGCCTTGTGAAATGTATACAATAGGCCCTCTGGAACAGAAGCAGATGAAGCTGCTTTTATGGAGACAGTTATATAATATGGTGGAGGAGCTAAGCCTGGAATATGGTTGAATAAGATGTATTACGAAGACCCTAGGATAATTGTTAAGGGGATCTGGTAAACATCATGAGATCCCAGGATGACCTAAAACTATCAATGGACTGATTATGCATTCACATGATTAACCTGATTGGATTTGTATATAGTAAAAAATGAGGTCTGCAGATGCTGGCGATCACAGCTGAAAATGGGCTTATGCTCGAAACGTCGAATTCCCTATTCCTGAGATGCTGCCTGGCCTGCTGTGCTTTGACCAGCAACACATTTTCAGCTGGATTTGTATATAATCAATTAATAATATGATTGGTTTGTAACAGCCAAAGTGGGCTAAAGCAAATGTATAAACAGTGTATGTTTTCCTTTGATCACTGGATAAGTCCTTGGACTGCCCAGAGGCTCTCTCCCCACTGGTGTAAAACAATATACTCTTTGATACTTGAATTGGACCTGGATGCAGACTGATTCATATAGTCATTCCACCCCACTGGGCAATAGGGGAATAGTGTTGTAGTTCAAAATCAGAATGATGTGTGACTTGAATGGGTCTTGAAATTGGTTTTGTTTTCATGCATTTGCTGTTCTTGTCCTTCTGGGTAGCAAAAGTTATGAATTTGGAAGATGCTGTTAAAGGAGCATTGGTGAATTTCTGCAGTGGAGCTTATCAATGGTACATACCTCTGATATTGTCTGTCAGTAATGAAAGGAGTGAATGTTTAAGATAGTGGATGGTGTGCCAGTCAAGTGGCTGTTTTATCTTGAATGGTGTCAAGCTTTTTGAGTGCTTTTGGAATTGTACTCATCCAAACATGTGGAGAATATTCCACCACATTCCTAACTTGTTCCTTGTTGATAACGGACAGGCATTGGGAAATCAGAAGAAGAGTTACTCACCACAGAATTCCCAACCTCTCATCTGCTCTTATAGCCATTGTATTTATATAACTGGTCTAGCTCAGTTTCTGGTTTCTGGTAACCTCCAGGATGTTAATATTGGAAATTTTGCAATTACCTTGCCACTAAATGTCAATAGACAATAGACAATAGGTGCAGGAGTAGGCCATTCTGCCCTTCGAGCCAGCACCACCATTCATTATGATCATAGCTGATCATCCTCAATCAGTATCCTGTTCCTGCCTTATCCCCATAACCCTTAATTCCACTATCCTTAAGAGCTCTATCCAACTCTTTCTTGAAAGTATCCAGAGACTTGGCCTCCACAGCCTTCTGGGGCAAAGCATTCCATACACCCATGACTCTCTGGGTGAAGAAGTTTCTCCTCAACTCTGTTCCAAGTGGCCTACCCCTTATTTTTAAACTGTGTCCTCTGGTTCAGGACTCACCCATCAGCGGAAACATTCTTCCTGCCTCCAGAGTGTCCAATCCTTTAATAATCTTATATGTCTCAATCAGATCCCTCTCAGTCTTCTAAACTCAAGCGTATACAAGCCCAGTCGCTCCAATCTTTCAGCATAAGATAGTCCCGCCATTCCGGAATTGACCTCGTGAACCTACACTGCACTTCCTCAATAGCCAGAATGTCTTTCCTCAAATTTGGAGACCAAAACTGCGCACAATATTCCAGGTGTAGTCTCACCAGGGTCCTGTACAGCTGCAGAAGGACCTCTTTGCTTCTATTCTCAATTCCTCTTGTTATGAAGGTCAGCATGCTATTAGCTTTCTTCACTGCCTGCTGTACCTGCATGCTTGATTTCATTGACTGATGTACAAGAACACCTAGATCTCGTTTTACCACACATTTATCCACATTAAACTGCATCTGCCATGCATCCATCCACTCACCTAGCCTGTCAAGGTCACCCTGAATTCTCCTAACATCCTCCTCACATTACACCCTGCCACCCAGCTTTGTGTCATCAGCAAATTTGCTAATATCACTTTTAATACCTTCATCTATATCATTAATGTACATTGTGAAAAGCTGCGGTCCCAGCACTGATCCCTGCGGCACACCACTGGTCACCGCCTGCCATTCTGAAAGGGAGCGGTTTATCACTACTCTTTGTTTCCTGTCAGCCAACTAATTTTCAATCCATGTCAGTATTTTGCCCCTAATACCATGTCAAGAGAAAATAATTAGATTCTTTCTTGTTGGGGATGATCATTGCCTGTCAATTGAGTGAATGTTTTTGCATTGTAGCTGTTTGTTAGTCACTGCTTTGAGTGTTATATTACTAATATGTGCCATCTCCTGTGGCTCACAGATGGAAGTCAAACCAAGTGCAGTATTTAATTAATTGAAGCAAATTTGGGAGAAGAGGATAAACAGGAATAATTCAGCCTTTACTTTAAAATTATATATTTTTCATTACAAATTCCATTGTACATTGTATAATGGAAACTATCAATGATAACTTGTCACAGTGAAATTACACCTTGCCCACAATAACTTTTGTTCTTTGAAGAGATTCATTGTGGTAAGCACTTGAGTAACTTAGTGTAATTGGTCCAGATTTTCCAATTCGGAGAAAAAATATAAACACTTTCCTTCACATCAGTTTTATGCTCAGATATTCCTGACCAGGAACCTTCTCTTCTGAAACAACATAAACAAATCAAGTCACAGGAGTTGAATAGGTCAATATGGAAGTTGTGCTATCTTTTTCAGCAGTACGTGCCATGTTCTGTGGTTTGAAGATCATGTGGCCAGTCAGATTGGGGGTGGCATCAGATAGATGCGGGTATGCTGGTATATGTCAGGTCTAATTGGAAGGGTGTGGGGGGGATGTCGGTTCCACTCGTGTCAGTGGTGAGTTTGAGTGTTTGTTTTAATAGTTACTCAGAAGTCACAGTAGGTATGTAACACCCCTAAGTTTTCCTTGGTAAGTGTAAAGCATAAGTCAGATGGAACCTTCTGAAATCTCTGATTCTAACTCAGAGTTAGGAACGTTTTCACAGGGTTCCAGGCACCATGTAATTTCCCCAATGCAATAAGAATTTCCAAAGCAATTCCCATAGAGCCAGCTGCAGTAAGACTTCTTTATGGTCCCAACACTCATCTCCAATCTACACTGCTGCATGCATTATCTCCTCACTGGAATTTCAGGGACAATGTATATTGCCTATAGAATGTTTGGGAATTGACAAGTACACTGTAATTAGTAGCTCATTTTTAGTTAATTATTGTCAATCTGCAATCTGGACTGGTCTACATCACACTGATTTGTTAGACTCTATACATTATCAAATATCCTGCTTTTGTGTTCTAATTAGAATATTTCTTTTAGTAATTTATATCAAGTATGGTCAAGGATAGTTTTATACTGATCAAGTTAAACACATTTAGACATGCTTAATAAATGGTAGAAAGGTTCAACAATTTTCCAGACAGTATTTTTCAATGAACAATTTAAACTGATCTAGGCAATGGCTGTTAAGGATTGGAAATGGCACTCTTCCCATTTCAGCGTCAAGATCACCATCAATTATACGCTCTGTTGTGTGTATCCAGAAATAAGATAAACTCCCTCCACTGTTCCAAACAACATAAATTAATTCCAACCTTGGACAATTTCCCTTAACTCTATCTGTGTCTTTTTTTTCTCTCATTTCACACATTTAAGTGAAATCGCCAGGAATGCTCATTTATTGAGGGAGAATTTTCTTCTGGAGGTGCAGTAAAACTGGGACTGAATTTCAGGAGGGCCCTTGTAGTAAACAGATTAGGAAGACCTCCTTTTCCTCAGTATGGAATAATCCACTGGGTCTAACCCACTTCACTTTCATTTCTACACCTAAACAGCCAGGATTGGATTATACTAAATGTCAAAATCTCCATCACCAAGGCAACAACATCACCCCCATTCTGCAGAGTTAGTCACGGCCAAACCTTTGAGAGCAGCTAACCAATCAAGTGAATGGCAGGTCTCTGGTCCCAGTAGCCCAACTGGGAGAGGTAGCCACTTCTGGTACTGCCTTCAGTCCCCAATGATGAGAAAGCTGGAGACAGAATCAGAAAAATGTGGTGGATGGGGGAGTTACAACAAGTTCCATGCCGAAAAGCGTCATTGAATAGACAGAGTTGGGGAAGTCAGAATGGAGAGGACAGAGTTAAAGAAGATACTTGGGGGACTGGGGATTACGTTGGCACCTGGAGGCCCATACCAAAGAAAGCCCCGGTTTGAGCTACTTCTGTGGTTTCTCTAACAGCATGGACGCAACACTATGTTGTTCAGTGCACATGGATTCTGCCAATCATTAAGTCTGTACATTGAGTTTCTGTCTTGCACCCTGAAGTCTTCTCTCTTAAATTCAATTGTCAACAGTCAGAGTCTACTGCCCTCCTAACTCTTCTTTGGAACAAGAAACTTAGGCCAGGACTAGATAGACAAATAAACAAAGTACTGCTGGTTAAATCCTAACTATTTTTTCATTGGGTGCTGTATTATATGTGAAATTATATTCCTAATTCTATCCACTTCTCCATTCCTTTAAGGTGATCTTTAAAACATACCTTTATTTGATCAAGGTTTTGATTTTCTGCCCTGAAAGCAGCTCTCTCTCTCTCTCTGGTTTGGTACATTTAACGATATCCCTCTTGTTAAAGTGTTTGAGATGTGCTATATGAACATTGTTGGTTCTCCTGTACACTTAGAGTCATAGAGATGTACAGCATGGAAACAGACCCTTCAGTCCAACCAACACATTTTTGTTGATATCCATAGTAATCACAAATAGATAAGCTACATTGTTTCATGCTCAGCCTCATTTCCATCTTTGCATTCTTCCTGGTACTTCAGCCTTTGTTCTTGTCTATGACTTTGATGTTTCATGCCTGTTTTACTGCCAAACTATTAATGGACTTCCATTGTCTTTGTTTGCATGTTAATAACTGTAACATTTACAGTTTGTAAATCGTGACTTGCATTGTGTATGCTTGCCTTCATTTATCCAAGTACTGTACCCTTAACAGATATGTTGGCCAGTAGAAACTTATTCATACCAGTTAGGTACTGACTTAAATATTTTAGATTTTATAATGGTGTTCACATTAGCAGTTGAAAATGTGTTGCTGGAAAAGCGCAGCAGGTCAGGCAGCATCCAAGGAGCAGGAGATTCGATGTTTCGGGCATGAGCCCTTAGCAATCTGACACACCAATCCTTCCAAAAAATCTAGAATAAAGTTGTACTTTTGTATTGGTGCAAGAGAAAATAAATTGAACTAAATAATCAATTTGCACTGAATGTGAAACATCTTGCTCTCTTTTTAGCGTTTATGTTGCACCAAAAGATCAAGTTGCTGGAAGGTGAATGACTCCACAATGTCTGACCACCATTCAAGGCACAGCTCATGAGTGTGATGGAATACTCTCCAATTGTCAGGATGACTGTAATTCTAACAACACTAAGGAAACTCAATACCTCCACAACAAAGCAGACCACTTGATTGGTAGGACTGCAATCACTTTCAACATTCACTCCCTTCTTCACTGACACAGAGTGACAGAAGTTTGTGCCTTCTGCAAGATGCACTGCACCAAGCAACTTACCAAAGCTCCTTCAAAAGCAAAGCCCAAAGCTGTGACCTCGCCTGTCTGGAATGACAAGGCAGGATATGTATGAAAACATCATCACCTGGAATTTCTCTTCCCTCACACTCATCACACCAACTGGACATGGAACTATATCATCATTCCTTCACTGATGTGGAGGTGCCAGTGTTGGACTCAGGTGGACAAGGTCAGAAGTCACACGATACCAGGTTATAGTCTAACAGTTTATTTGAAATCACAAGCTTTCAGAGTGATGCTCCTTTGTCAGGTGAAGCTTGTGTTGGACTACAACCTGATTCTAGAACCTTCCCTGTCACTGAGGAAAAATCCTGGAACTCCCTTCCTTATAGCACTGTGGATCTACCGACCTTCCCTTAGATCGCAGTAGTTTCAGAAGGCAGCTCACCATCACCTTCTGAAGGGAAATCAGGGATGTGCAATAAATTTTGGCCTTGGCAGAGACATCCACGTTCAATATATAACTAAACACATATGAAGGTTTATTAACCAATTTAAATATTACCTCATCTACTGTTATTATATCATATTTATGGGCAATATACCACTGCATAACATGATAAATAGGTAAATAAAGGGAAGTATTAACTTCTGAGAATTGGCTATAATAATACGACCTATGGCCGGCTCTAATATACATTATGTATTAAGATTCCACATTCAGCTCGAAGCAGATGTGAAGGAGAATCTGCTGGAAATTCATTTTATTTGAGCATGCAAATTAAAATTATTTATAAACTGATTTGCATAAACCTCCATCATATTATTGTAGTCTGTATTTGGGATGATTAAAAGCAACTATGTTTCCCTTTGACGGCACTCCGAACAATACTAACTCACTTTCACCTAAAATAGTGCACCAGTATTATGCTGCAGGAAAACTGTCTGAGAGCCAATCTCTAGAACAAGCAGTTTATATCTGCAGGAGGAGCAGCTTTGCAGAAATGAGAACTGACAGCATTTTCCCTCCAACACTATAACCTTCAGCCCTATCATATGATAAATAATTCAGGATGACAGTTTGTAGGAGATTGCATATCTGTCAGGCTAATTTGGGTTTGTCAATGCAGAAGCAAGTCTGAACTAGTGTGTGATATAAATTACTTTGGTGTTTGTCCTTCATTTCTCGATCTGCAAATGTCAAAGTGAATCACAAAATTTTTGAAGCTTTGGAATATTTGGCCTCAATTCCGCTCTCATCATTTTTTTTCAGAATTATGTGCATTTAACACTGTGTTAATTTGATCATAATTGATCTGATGAGACAATCCTTCAAAAAATCTTGAAGGCAAAACATGGTTTTTTGCCCCATTGTATTTTTACCATTGAATGTAACAGGGTAATTATCATACAATTAAAAAAAAATTGGTAACAAAACACACAGGTTGTGCTTTCTAAGATACACAACTTGTGATTTATAATGTTCTACATACAATGTGTATCCAATACAAACAATTGCTATGCAAACAGTATTAGCCCTTGTTATTATTTTGCCCCGTTACCACAGCTATTATTCTGCACTCATGAGCACAGATTGTGTTGTTATAAGTATTGATACTTAATGGAATGAGAAGTAGAATTATCGTCCTAGAGTAGTTTTAGCAAAGGAGGAGGCTATTTTGCATGCCATGTCCTTGTCAGCTTTTTTACAACAGCAACTCAGCAAGTCATACTTCCCCACTTACCCATATTTCTTCTTACCTTCCAATTCTTTTTCTCTTTTCCCACCTCGAAAACCTGCCCATACACTCCCAGGCAGTGCATCCCAGATCCTGCCCACTCAATGCATAAAGATATTTTCCTGAATGTTGCCATTAGTTCTTTTGCCATTCTCTTTAAATCTGTGCCCTCTGGTCACCCTTCTATCAATGGTAGCTTTTTGTCTCTCTACACATTGTCTAGAACTCTGTCAGCTGTGAATATTTCTATTAAATATTCTCTCAACCTGTTTTTAATCCAAGGAAAAGAATAACATTTCCAGTTTATTCACGTAACTGAAGATCCACACTCCAGAACCATTCTCTGAAAGATTTTCTACGCCCTCTTTAATGTCTTCACATCCTTACTAAAGTGTTGTGCTCAGAACATTATACATCAAAATACAATGCAATGTTTTAAGAAGTTTTTTTTTCATTTTATATCTCAAATTATTAACCCCAGGAATCTTTTTCACACTTTCTTGCAATTTGTTTTAACAGCTGCAAAAAGCTGAGTGACAGCAAGTTGCAGCAGAGATAGAAGTCACATAACTATGGCAGCCTGCCAGTCCATTAGATATATGCCCCATTTCATAAAAAGAAAGTTGTATGCACATTGATTAGATTGCCTACAGTGTGGAAACAGGCCCTTTTACAATATATGTTAATGATATAGAAGATGATATCAGCAATAACATTAGCAAATTTGCTGATGATACAAAGCTGTGAGACAGGGTGAAATGTGAGGAGGATGTTAGGAGATTACAGGGTGACCTGGACAAGTTAGGTGAGTGGGCAGATGCATGGCAGATGCAGTTTAATGTGGATAAATGTATGGTTATCCACTTTGGTGGCAAGAACAGGAAGGCAGATTACTACCTCAATGGAATCAATTTAGGTAAAGGGGCAGTACAGACAGATCTAGGTGTTCTTGTACTCCAGTCAATGAAGGCAAGCATGCAGGTACAGCAGGTAGTGAAGAAGGCTAATAGCATGCTGGCCTTCATAACAAGAGGAATTGAATATAGAAGCAAAAAGGTGCTTCTGCAGCTGTACAGGGCCCTGGTGAGACCACACCTGGAGTACTGTGTGCAGTTCTGGTCTCCAAATTTGAGGAAAGACATTCTGGCTATTGAGGGACTGCAGCATAGGTTCATAAGGTCAATTCCTGGAATGGCGGGATTACCTTACACTGAAAGACTGAAGCGACTGGGCTTGTATACCCATGAGTTTAGAAGACTGAGAGGGGATCTGATTGAGACATATAAGATCATGAAAGGATTGGACACTCTGGCAGCAGGAAACATGTTTCCGCTGATGGGTGAGTGCCGAACCAGAGGACACAGCTTAAAAATACAGGGTAGACCATTTAGGACAGAGATGAGGAGAAACTTCTTCAGCCACAGAGTGGTGACTGTATGGAATGCTCTGCCCCAGAGGGCAATGGAGGCCCAGTCTCTGGATTCATTTAAGAAAGAGTTGGATAGAGCTCTCAAAGATAGTGGAATCAAGGATTATGGAGATAAGGCAGGAACAGGATACTAATTAGGAATGATCAGCCATGATCATATTGAATGGCGGTGCAGGCTCGAAGGGCTGAATGGCCTACTCCTGCACCTATTGTCTATTGTCTTTGGCCCAACCAGTCCACACCGATCCTCTGAAGAGCAACCCACCCAGACCCATTTTCCTCTGACTAATGCACTTAACACTTTGGGCAATTTAGTATGGCCAATTCACCTGACCTGTGGGAGGAAACCGGAGCACACCCATGCAGACACGTGGAGAATGTGCAAACTCCACACAGACAGTCGTCCGAGGCTGGAATCGAATATGAGACCCTGGTGCTGTGAGGCAGCAGTGCTAACCACTCAGCCACCTACTAGGAAAATTCTTGTTCAATATTAAAACTATAGCAATATTTGAATGGTGTGGGCTATGGCCAGAAATTTGGGAGACTTGTGTGAGATGTCCAATGAAGCCTTTCTTGACATCATGACTGACAAGTTAAATTTTCCAACTAAGTCCCAGTCACATGGCATTTGTCGAGAAGAGATTCCTGTTAGTGAGTAACGAGAAGCCTATTAACTGGGATAATCACTCATTATCCCCCTCAATACTACCTAATCTCACTTTATCTCCTTGCCCACAGGCTGGACCAGGTTGCATCTTAGGGTTGCTCATTTGCTGTTTTAATGCTCGGTCATTTTTCACCTTACCGCATCCTTGATTTGCCTTGCCTTTTTGGCACTTTGCTTCCTCAACCAGACTATAAAGGCATGACAAAGGTTTTTTGATCTTCTGTACCCCTCCACTGTTCCTTTCCGAAAGATTAATTGTCATCTAGCATTGAATATTATGATTCTGCTGAATTGCATGGTTGATATAAACTAACCCTATCAGAGACATTTAGGTCCAGTAATTAGACATGTAAGTGTCCCTTTAATAATGTTATTGTGAGAAACGAAGCTCACTCACTTCAATAGTTTCAGTCCGAGATAAGATCTGAATCAGTAGTATCATTTATTTCGCTCTTGCAAGAGGGGTGTGGTGTTGACAGTGTACAAAGGCAGTCACACACACACACACACTGAATCCAACTAGTACACAATTTATGTAATTTATTTCCCTTCTCTCCTCTCATTGCTCCTCCCCTGTTTACATCTCCCACTTCCCTAAGACCGGCACCCATTATTCTTGTATATCTCTTGCCTTATCCGGCCTTGTCTGTGACAAAATGCTTACTCTGGCCTCACAAGGCTGTTTGACCACATCCTGCTGTGGTCCATTGTTAGGTATATCCTCCTTCACTACCATCTGTTTCCCTCACTTGTTGTGACCTTATGACCTCATGACTTCTTGATTGTGGTTTATTCTTGTTTTTGCAGAAGCGGAAAACAGATGCTTATAACCAGTGTTTGTACAGGCATATCTAGCTTAACCCCCTCCCCTCACAGCATCTTATCTATTTGTCTGTAACATCTACCATCTATTTGCAGGCATGTTTCATTCTTGTATGCACATTTTAGCTAATACAAAAACAATTATGTATTTCCTTCACATAGTTTTCATTCTTGTTGACTCAGCTATTGGCTGAAACAATTATACACTGGTGCAAGTTCATTTACTTTGCAAGTAAGTATGATTGCAGAAGTAACACTACTTTACCTATATCCCACATTGTGATTGTTAATATGGAACAAAAACTGAAACAACTGTGGATGCTGGGAAACAGAAGCAAAAGCAGAAATTGCTGGAAAAAACTGAGCAGGCCTATGAGCAGCTGTAGAAAGAAAGCGGATTTAATGTTTCGGGTCCAGTGACCCTTCTTCAGAACAGTTCTGCCACATGAGACAGCATGATCTTGTAACATTGCATCACTTTATGGGATGATGTATGCCATGTTAACTTTGGTATGCCTATCCAGCCAGTGGATTTATAAGATGTTGCAAAGGCAGTGCTGGTAATGCAAGAGGATCGAGACAATGGCTGCTCTGTAGACCTTGAACTTACTATACTTGAGGTCTTGGATTCCTCAGGAATCTGAAAGTAGCATTGATGAATTGTAGTTGATATTGCATTTCATCATCTTCTCCCAGGTCAGTATCAAGGCACTGGTCACCCATGTTGCAATGGTTAGGCCACCTTGTCTGCCATGCCTGATGTAAGACTTCCTAACTAAGTCTAGTACTCTGAGCTCCATAATGGTAAACAATCATTGGAAGGCAGAGTAAACAATGCAAGTTCCTGAAAGTTCCCGAAACAAATGCGATAACTCCATCAACATCAGGGAGTAGTCTGCCGAGAATGCACATGCTAAAGGCACCAACTGCCTCAAATATTACTGAGTGTAGCCTGTGGAGACCAGACACAGAAAACAGAAAGAGGGTGCAGATTCCAGAATGTCCCACTCACCCACTTCCTCAAACACCACCTGCCCCACCCTATTTCAGAGTCTGCAGCTCCAGGATTGAACTATTCAGCCACTTCAGAACCCAAGCCCCCAGAGTGGCAGCTTATCATCCTTGATCTTGAGGAATTGCCAAAGAAAAAGTATACTGCATATACTTTTCTCTGCTAATATTTGCTATATTTCCTAACTAATGTTAGATTTCATTCGATGATCAGCCATAGCAAAATATAGCCCATGATTACGTTATAAGATTGGCATAGAATTTTTGGAAGCTTTACAATCTTCCAAAAACCTATCTGTATTTGAATAGTTGCCTGTTTGAGTTCAGTGCTGTCTACAAATCAAGTCTTTATAAACTGCTTGAGAGAAATTACAGTAATTCTTTTGTATCCTGACTGTTCTACATTGACTATGGTAGAAGCAAAACAGATTAGGTTCTTATCTTGATAGAAACTCAATAAATTGAACTGGAGATATTCCAAAAAATAGGACAAATATGGCTTTAACCTTGCTTGAAACAGGGCTTATCCATGAGCAATTAAACAATAATAATATACCATTATGTTTTCTGGTTAACAACAATACCCTTTAACGTTGCCAACTAATTGAGAACAATCATAAGCAAATTTTAATTTAAACTTATATTCTAGCTTCTACATGAGCATCACGGTGGCACAGTGGTTAGCACTGCTGCCTCACAGCGCCTGTAGACCCGGGTTCAATTCCCGACTCAGGCGACTGACTGTGTGGAGTTTGCACGTTCTCCCCGTGTCTGCGTGGGTTTCCTCCGGGTGCTCCGGTTTCCTCCCACAGTCACAAAGATGTGCGGGTCAGGTGAATTGGCCATGCTAAATTGCCCATAGTGTTAGGTAAGGGGTAAATGTAGGGGTATGGGTGGGTTGCGCTTCGGCGGGTCGGTGTGGACTTGTTGGGCCGAAGGGCCTGTTTCCACACTGTAAGTCTAATCTAATCTAATCATAATCATGGTTTGTTCCTATTCAATTGGTTCATCTTACTTCACCATCGTTTTTTATTTTTATCCTGTTCTTGAAAGAAATGAAAGGTCTATACTGAATATGCACTAACTCTGTTCTTCTTTTATGATTAGATTAGATTACTTTCAGTGTGGAAACAGGCCCTTTGACCCACCAAGTCCACACCGACCCGCCGAAGCGCAGCCCACCTATTCCCCTACACTTAACACTACAGGTAATTTTAGCATGGCCAATTCACCTAACCTGCACTTTTTTGGACTGTGGGAGGAAACCCACGCAGACACGGGGAGAATGCGCAAACTCCACACAGTCGCCTGAGGCAGGAATTGAACCCGGGTCTCTAGTGCTGTGAGGCAGCAGTGCTAACCACTGTGCCACCACGGGTAACTTTCATAGTAAGCTTTTTTTTTCCATATTTAACGTTCACAGTATCATTGTAAATGAAAAATAACTATTATAATGACAAACTGCATCATCTCACCACATTCCAAAATACCTTCATCTTAATTTGCAGCACTCTCTTCTCTCAGAGCCAACCATACCTTGCCATTAACCCTGCTGATAAGATGGAACATGTTGTTAGTTGGCAAAGCAATCTCTACGTTCCTCTCTTCTGGCAGTTCGTCAGATACTTGCCATAGAGTACAGTCTAGAGAGTCAAGGTTATCAGCTGCAGACAGAAAAGTAAAGCTGAGACCATAATCAGATTAGCCATGATACCATTGAACAGTGGAACAGATTTAAAGGGTCAAGTGTCTTTGCCTGTTTGTTAAGTTCAATGTTCCTAAGACAAAGGAAGCTTTTTTTTAAATTGAGATCAAAGCAAAGACCAGAAAATAGATGAAGAAACTAATTGGCAAATTTGAAGTGCACATAATAAAAATATGAATATTGTCTGATGAAGAGTTACCAGACTTGAAACGTTAACTCTGCTTTCTTCCCACAGATGCTGCCAGACCTGATGGTTTCTCCAGCAATTTCTGTTTTTGATTCACATCTTCAGCATCCACAGTCAGCATCACTGAGAGGAATGGGGCAAAAGTTGCTACTGTAAGATAGGCGGTCAGCATCATTGAGAGAAGTGGATGAGGTGAGGGCTCTTGCACAGAAACAGATAGACCAGTGGTGAATCTGAATTGGACTCAGGACAAAGATGAGAATAAGATTGCTCTCGTCTGTACTTCAGTAGAAGTAAGGGTAAAATTAAAGTGAGGCCATGCTTGATCCAAATTTTTGTAGACAGGAATCAGGGGGTAATGGCAGGGGAATGTTTCTGTAACTTGAAGTCTGTTTTCTGTGGGCTTCCATAGCACTCGGTGCTGAGCCCCTTGGTGTTTGTGATGCACATTCATGATTTGGACTTATATGCTGGGTAAATGATGCAGATAGCACAAAAAATGGTAGGTTGTTAGTGATGAGGGTAGCTATAAATTGTAAGATAATATCAATGTACTGGCGAGGTGGGCAGAACAGTGAAAAATGGGATTATATCATGAACAGTGTGAGATATTGCACTTGGGGAGAGCTAAAAGGCAAGAATGAATGGTAGGACCCTGGAAACTACTGAAGGTCAGAGGGAGCTGATAGTCCCTGAAAGGAGCAGGACAGGTAGAGAGGTGGTTAAGGCAGCAATTGAGATAGTTGCCTTTATTAGCTGAGGCTTAGAATACAGGAGCAGGGAAGTCATCCTGAACTGTATAAAATGCTGGTTAATCCAAAACTGGAGTACTGTTCTGTGTGCATTTTTGTTCACCACATTATAGGAGGGCTGTGAAATGCAGAGAAAATTTCCTAGGAGGTTGCCTGGGCTGGGGGATATGAGCTATATGAAAAGATTGGTCAAACTTTCTTTAGAGCAGCAATGTTTGTGGGGAAAGTTGTTAGAGATATATAAGGTTATGAGGACACAAATCTGATGGATAGGAAGGTACATTTTCCATTAGTAGAGGGATCAAAAACAAGGGGTGTAGATTTACTCTAAGAAGGTTAAGAGAAGAAATGAAGAGATTCTTTTTCACTCAGAGTGGTGGGAGTCTGGGCCTCAGTGCCCAAAAGAAAGGCTGAATCAGAAACTCTTTATATTTAAGTAGTCTTTAGACGTTTACTTGCATAGCCACGGTCATGGACCAAAAGCTGGAAGGTACAATTAGTCAGACATTTGTTGACCAGTGTGGACACAATGGATAGAATGGACTCTTTCTGTACTGTAAACACCTCTGAGTCTAAGTGAATTATGTTATAGCAAGGGGTCATATTGTCAACAGTAACCATATCTTTACTCAATTTAAACTACTTTTGGAAAGAAACTGGAAAATATTAAATATAAAAGTGCTCAACTAAGGAAATATAAATTTTGGCATTTTAGGAAGGCACCTGGTACAGATGAATTAGAAAAGCTGATTATTAAAAATTTTTTAGGGGAAACATAATAACAGATGAATGGAGGACATTCAAGGAAGAGATATTTTAGGTAAAAGCTGAATATGTTCTTTCAAGATGTTGAGGAGCTGGTGTAGGACTGGCGTGGACAAAGTCAGAAGTAACATGACACCAGGTTATAGTCCAACAGGTTTGTTTGAAATCACAAGCCTTTGGAGTGCTGCCCCTTTGTCAGGCCACCTGATGAAGCAGCAGAACTCCGAAAGCTTGTGATTTCAAATAAGTCTGACTACCACTTGGTGTTGTGTGACTTCTGATTATATTCTTTCAAGGGAAAAGCTGGAATATCCAAACAAATGTACCCCAGATGACCAAGAAAGTATAAATTAAAAGAAAATATAAAAAAAAGATGCTCATGAAAACGTCTGGAACATGATTCAGCGAATAACAAGGAAAGCTGTAGTAAGCACCAGAAGGAATTGGGGTAAAAATGGGAGCTGAAGAGATTGCAAAAAAAGCAGGTAAGCAACTTTGGATTAAACCATATAGCACTTTACCACCATCAGAATGCAAGTAATTTGCGAGTGTAAGGACTGCCAATATTTGAAAGACAAAACAGACGACAAACAGAATTAAAAAGCCTGCTTCAGCAATTAGACTCAAAATGGAGGACAAGTGATTCAAAAAGAATTAAATGCCTGCTCCAGCATTTAACTGAAACACAATGGTACCTTGAAACAGGGGTTAATCCAAGGTGACTGTGAGGCTCTGCACAAACAGTAATCGAAGACAGTTTGATAAGAGGATGTTCAAGAGCAGACAGTTTGAAAATTTTTTAAAAAAACATTGAAGAAGATAAAACTTCTGACAAACACAAACACAATTTTTTAAAAATAGGATTGTGGCTCATCAGAACTTAAAGGATCAAACAAGTTCATTAAACTTTGATAAACGATTGATTCCAGCCTCATTAATGAAAGGATGTTGTCACATTAGGTGAACAACATCAGTTAGGTCAAGGGGTGTAAATCTCATTCCAGGAGACAGACAAATGTTAGTGCCTAACTCATTATGCAGCTGTGAAAACAGCAGCTGAAGTTATTTTGTAGTAACTAGTTGTTTCTTTGGAGTTAATCACAATATTAAGAAATTGGTTCTGGTTAAAGATTCTTCAGATAATCACAGAGATAGATTTCAACGTATTTATAGATACACATATATAACCAAAACATAATAAAAGCATTAGGGGAAAACCTTCAAACATAGATGTGAAAGTTAATTAGTGTCAGGAAACTTTCTCCTTATCATGAAAGGGATGCAAATTGATCTCAACTCATTAGTTAAAGAGTACTAACAGTAGAAGTTGCTATAAAACTTTAATTATAATTAACATTAGAATAGAAATTAATATTACAAACCTTATAGCAGCTTTTTATATTTTTTATAAAGAATTTGGACAATAGAAAAATGTAAGAGGGATAACAGAATATGATAGAGATAGCACGTGGAATACAGTGAATAACAGAATTCAAGCAGTTCTTCGAGATAAGAAAGATAGAATATGTCCAAAGGCCAGTAATGTTTGGAATGCAAATTAATAGGATGCATAGAAAGATCCCAAGGCCTGGAGATCACAATGTCTGTTAAACACCATGAGATCATGGGAACCTGGGAATGTCCATAGGAGTGCCCATCATTGATGTTTGACAGGATTGGATGTATAGAATAAGGCGAAGGACACAGTGACCATTTTTTATGTGATTTGTGTAACATAAACTATATAAAAATGGCGTATTTCAATGTAAAAACTAGAGTGTCATTGATCTCTTTCTGACCTGAACAGAAGATTAAGGAAACAGCAGTGTTCTCATATGTCGAGGCCAGATTCAGGGAGATCCTTGCCCCTTTCCTTGCATGAACTGGTGATTGTTTGAATAAGAATAAAGACTGCCACATGCCAGAATCCTGGGGGATGGGGGTTCACTCCTACAGCTAGGAAAATAGTTGGATCTGTTATGGAACCAAAGGACATATTCATGGTTAAGATGTATAATTAGCACTCCACATTAGTCTTCATAATGAAAGCAGGTAATGTGATACTACGAAACGGCGGCACGGTGGCACAGTGGTTAGCACTGCTGCCTCACAGCGCCAGGGACCTGGGTTCAATTCCCGCCTCAGGTGACTGACTGTGTGGAGTTTGCACGTTCTCCCCGTGTCTGCGTGGGTTTCCTCCGGGTGCTCCGGTTTCCTCCCACAGTCCAAAGATGTGCGGGTCAGGTGAATTGGCCATGCTAAATTGCCCGTAGCGTTAGGTAAGGGGTATATGTAGGGGTATGGGTGGGTTGCGCTTCGGCGGGTCGGTGTGGACTTGTTGGGCCGAAGGGCCTGTTTCCACACTGTAAGTAATCTAAAATCTAAACGAAAGGAGTGAAACGTTAAGGAAAAATATAGTGGTAGATCAAAAAAGTACACAGGCAGGATTAGAATTATTGAAAGTTGGTAAGTCACCAAGTCCAGCTGGAATAGATCCTTCTGAAAGGAATAGTAATAACAGAAGAAATAGTCACAGTTTTTCCACCGTCAACAGATCTAGATAAAGAAGTTTTGGGAGTACCAATCATGAAAGATTGTGACAATTACTTCCGTTATTTCCACTACTGTGGTGATGAATAAAAAGCGAAAAGTAAGCTTTGAGAGTAAAACATTATCATTATCAAAGAAGCAAGAACTTCTTTACATATATAAAAAGGAAGTGACAAACTAAAGTGAATGTAGATGCCTTAGAAAATGAGACTGGAGAAATAATAATGGGAAAGGAGGAATGGCAGAGGACTTAAATAAATACTCCGTATCAGTCTTCACAATAGAATAAACTAATAACAATTCAAAATTACTAAATATTCAAGGGACAAAAAGAGGAGGAGAAAAACTTCCACAAACTATCACTAGAGAAAAAATGATAGGAAAACTAATGGGTCTAAAAGCAGATAAATTCTCTTGACTTGATGGGATGTATCCTGGGACATTAAAGGAAGCAGCTACAGAGATAATAGATGCACTGGTAGTAATTTTCCACGAATTCTTAGATTCTGGAAAAGTCTCAGGGGATTTTGAAAACAGCCAATGTAACATTTTATATTCAAAAAAAAGAGGAGGCAAATTAATAGGTAACTATCTACTAGTTAGCTCATTGTCTATTATTAGAAAAATATTAGAACCTATTATAAAGAATGTAATAGCAGATCATTTAAAAATACATAATATGGACAAGCAGTTAGTACAACTTCATGAAGAGGAAATCATGCTTGACACATTTACTGGAATTCTTTGAGAAGGTAATAAGCAAGAAAGATGCAGGCAAGCAGTGGATGTAATATGTTTGAAGTTTCAGAAGGTATTTAATAGGGTACTATGCATTAGGCCACTTAATAAGATAAGAGTCCATGGTGTTCGATGTAGTTAATTAGAATGGATGAGGATTAATTAACTAATAGAAGGCAGTTGGAATAAGGGGTGCATTCTCAGGGTAGCAACCTGTAACTAATAGAATGCCAGAGGGATCAGTGTTGAGGCCACAATTATTGACTTTACGTAATAATGACTTGCATGAGAAAAGTCCTGTAGCAAAATTTGCAAATGACAGAAAAATAGATGAGAAGGAAAGTGGTGAGAATGACATAAAGATTCTACAGAAGATTATAGACAGGTTAAATAAGTAGGCATAAGCTTGGCAGATGGAATATAATGTGGGATATTGTGAAGTTATGCACTTTGGCAGGAAGAATAGAGAATTTGAATATTACTTAAGTGGAGGAAGACTGCAGGAAGCTATGGAAAAGAGGAATTTGTGAATCCTCATCCCTGAACCACAAGAATCTAACTTCCAAGTTTAGCAATAATAGGGAAAGCAAATGAAATGTTGGCCTTTATTCCAAAGGGGATGGAATATAAAAGTAGGAAGGCACCGGTCAGACCAGAGCTGGAATACTGTGAACAGGTTTGGGTCTCTTATTCCCTTGCTAAGGTTCACTTGGCTGATATCAGGTATGGAGCGATTGTTTCCTGAGGAGACATTGAGTAGGTTCGGCCTATACTCATCGAATATAGAAGAATAAAATACAACCTTATTTAAACATGCAAGATTCTTCAGGGACTTGACAGGCCAGATGTGAAAAGGCTGTTTCCCCTTCGGGGAAGAATCTAGGACCAGACAGCATAACCACGAAATAAGGGATCACACATTTAAGACAGAGATAAGCATGACTTTCTTCTGTCAGAGGGTGGGTCAAGTGTATTCAAGGCTGAGTGCTTAGAACCTACACAGACCAGAAACCACTTCCTCTGAGGTGACTGTTTTCCATGAAATGAACTGAAACACTTGGATCTCCAACTAGGAGAAAAGCTGTTCTCCTCTGAACTAAAGTTTGGGTTCTGATGAACTGAGAACTTGAACGTTCTGTTCTGCAGACAAAGCAAAATTAATTGCCTTTCTTCGCTACTCTCTCTGTCACAAACTCAACAGATGAACATTGTATCCATTAATAATACAGGGGTTCTGTCAAACAGTGGACTAAATTCAGATACACTTTTAGAACTATGCATTTGAGTCAGTCTACAAATTATTTACTGCTCCTTTTTAATACAAAAGAACCTTCACTGAACTGACCAAAACTCACCTACCTCTATTTCACAGAAGTCCTAATTCCAGAATTGATAATAATATACTATGCATGTTCATCACAATGGCAGTTGTAGCTTTCAAAATGGCATATGCAGACTGGTAAGTTGGTCAGAAGCATAGCAGATGGAGTTCAGTGTGGAGGAGTGTGAAATGATTCACTTTCAGAGAATTAATATGAAAGGTTGTACATTATAAATGATGTGATTTTGAAAAACATAGAGGAGCAGAGAGATTTTAATGTTCTGATTCATGAATTCTTGAGACAGCAGGGCAATTTGATAAGGTGATTTGAAAACATATCTATTACTTTTATAAATAAGGGAATACAGTATAAAAGCAAAAATATTATGCTAAAAGTTTAGAAAGCAGCGATTTGGCCCCAACTGGAGTACTGTGAATTTTTCTGGACACTGTATTGTAGGAATGTTTTAAATTCACTCGAAAAGCAATAGAGGATGTTCACCAGAATATGGCCAGAGAGGAGAATTCAGTTATGATGAAAAATTGGAAAGGAAACGACTGATCTCCCTAGATCTGAGAAGGTTAAGAGATTACCAAATAAAAGTTTTGAAAGCAATAGAGTTTTGATAGAGTATGCAGAGAAAAATAACTTGTTTTTGCTGAAAAATAGAGGTTGAAAATCATGGCCCACATATCAAGAGAGGAGACGAGGTAAATTACACCCTGGGTTCTTAAGATCTGTAACTCTATCTGAAAGAATGGAACAATTATTTTTAAAAGGTAATGGAACAGCTACCTGAGGTTGAGGAATGTACAAGATTATGTGAAAAAAGGATACGCATGGTCAGTTCAGTGAAGTTTTGTAGTAAATGTCCGTGTTGATTCGGTCGCCCGAGATAGAAATGGAAAGGTCTAGGAAGGGGAGGGAGGAGTCGTGTTGCTATGGTCTGGCGATGGAGGAGTCCAATGACCTGCATGTCCTTGGCAGAGTGGGAGGGGTGTTGAAGTGTTGAGGCACGGGGTGGTTGGGTTGGTTGGTCCGGGTGTCCCAGAGGTGTTCCCTGAAACGTTCCGCAAGTAGGCGGCCTGTCTCCCCAATATAGAGGAGGCCACATCGGGTGCAGCGGATGCAGTAAATGATGTGTGTGGAGGTGCAGGTGAATTTGTGGTGGATATAAAAGGATTCCTTGGGGGCCTTGGAGGGAAGTAAGGGGGGAGGTGTGCGCGCAAGTTTTGCATTTCTTGCGGTTGCAGGGGAAGGTGCCGGGAGTGGAGGTTGAGTTGGTGGGGGGTGTGGACCTGACGAGGGAGTCATGGAGGGAGTGGTCTTTTCGGAACGCTGATAGTGAAGGGGAGAGAAATATATCTCTGGTGGTGGGGTCCTTTTGGAGGTGGCGGAAATGATGACGGATGATGCAATGTATATGGAGGTTGGTGGGGTGGTAGGTGAGGACCAGTAGGGTTCTGTCCTGGTGGTGATTGGAGGGGTGGGGCTCAAGGGCCGAGAAGCAGGAAGTGGAGGAGATGTGGTGGAGGGCATCGTCGATCACGTCTGGGGGGATATTGCAGTCTTTGAAGAAGGAGGCTATTTGGGTTGTACGGTATTGGAACTGGTCCTCGTGGGAGCAGATGCAGCGGAGATGAAGGAATTGGGAATATGGGATGGCGTTTTTACAGGGGGCAGGGTGAGGAGGTGTAGTCTAGGTAGCTGTGGGAGTCGGTCGGTTTGTAGTAAATGTCCGTGTTGATTCGGTCGCCCGAGATAGAAATGGAAAGGTCTAGGAAGGGGAGGGAGGAGTCTGAGACGGTCCTGGTAAATTTGAGGTCGGGGTGGAAGGTGTTGGTAAAGTGGATGAACTGTTCAGCCTCCTCGTGGGAGCATGAGGCAGTGCCGATACAGTCATCGATGTAGCAGAGGAAAAAGTGGGGGATGGTGCCAGTGTAGCTGCTGAGATAAAAGGTAGGGAGGAGGGACATTTTCAGCAACACATTTTCAGCTCTGATCGCCAGCATCTGCAGTCCTCAATTTCTCCTTGAATAATATGTGGCCAGGCATTTATAATCCCCACGTCATCGTGTAATCTGTGGTATAATAATCATCAATGGTGCTCAAACGTACATGGAAGGGTCGATTAAAGTTGGGTAAACCTAGTGCTGTAGCCCTAGAAAGGATCTTCTTAACCATTACAACTACTTGTTCGCATTACAGTATCCAATGTGGATAATATATAATGTTGTCAAAGAATACAATAGGATGTTGATCAGTTGCAGATATGGGTGGAGAAAAGGCAGATGGAGTTTAATCCCGGGTAAGTAAGTGTGAGGTACTGTACTTTGGGAGATTAAATGGTAAGGAAAAGTATACAGTCAATGGCAGGACCCTGAACAGCATTGACATAGAGGGATCTTGGGGTTCAAGTCCATGGCTCCCTGAAAATGGCCACACAAATATATAGAGTGGCAAAGAAAGCATAAGACATGCCTGTCTTTATTGGTTAGGGAATTGAGTACAAGAGTCAGGATGTCATGTTGCAGCTTTATAAGACTTTGGTTCGACCACAGTCTTGCTGAGTATTACATTCAATTCAGGTCGCCACACTACAAAGGATGTAGAGGCTTTGGAGAGGGTGCAGAAGAGATTTATCAGGATGCTGTCTGGATTAGAGGGTATGAGCTATAAGGAGAGGCTAGAAAAACTTGGGTTGTTTTCTCTGAAGCAGCAGAGACTGAGTGGAAAATTGATGGAAGTCTGTAAAATTATGAGATGCATAGATAGGATTGACAGTCAGAATCTATTTCCCAGAATTAAAATGTCTAATACTAGGAAGCATGCATTTAAGATGAGAGAGAAAAGTTCAAAGGAGATGTAAGGGGCAAGTTTTTTTTATACACAGAAAGTGATAGGTGTTGGAACACACTGCCAGGATGGTGGTGGGCGGATACAATAGGGACATTTAAGGAACTTTTAAATAAATATGAATATGCAAGGAATGGAGAAATATGAACCAAGGACAGGCAGAAGGAGTTAGTTTAATTTGGCGTGATGCTCACCACAACATTGTGAGCCGAGGGCCTGTTCCTATGCTGTACAGTTCCATGTTCTATCCTCTCATGGGACACAGTGGCATCCCAATTACGAATTCACATCTTCTCTTACATTAGTCTGATCACAGCCGAATAACTATCAATCAAGTTTCTGTGGAATTAAAAAGTTCCAGAATTTGTTGTACTTCCCTATCTGTTGTTGGGCATAGCAGCAATAAGATTGCTTTCTCAATTCCAGGGTGAATTAGATTCTCTCCATGTGATACCAAGAAATGGTTGAAAACACTGAATGCTGCAAAGGCTGCAGGCCCTGAAAATATTCTGGCAACGGTACCGAAGACTTGTTCTCCAGAACCAGCTGCACTGCTAGCCAAGCTCTTCCAGTCCAGCATCACTAGTGGCATATAACCAAGAAGGGAGAAAATTGCCATCAAACAGATCAAATACAAATCATAGGTTGCAAATACAGTAAAAGCTGTCATAAAGCAAAAGAAACCATGCCCAGCATGGGAAAAGTGATATTTTAATTGCAAAATGCAAAAACACTTTGCATTCAAATGTTTAGTTAGGAAGACAAAATAGCCGATAAAACTTATGAAGACAATTGCGCCAGAAATGTCAGATGATAATTTTGACAAATCAAGCATAGGTTCTTGAGCATTGTTGGGTGAAGTTTCACATTATTTAATATACACCTTAGAGCACATTGACAGTGTGGAGATTAAACAAAACAAATGGTTGACAACAATTGCAATGAAGGCAGCAGAATGAGAGCACCAAACAAAAATGAGGTGTCAGATAGACTCTGATGTTTCCTGCAACATTATGAGCTTCACAGATCTCTGTCAAGTTATAGCAGATGACAATGTAAAATTAAAACCCATGAAGTTGCAGCTAAAGTCCTGTGACAGAACAATACACACCCCAATAGGGGGCAAATTAGTCTGAGTGCCCAATGCTGAAGGTCTGGAATTCCAGACATTAGACATGACACTGGAGCCACTCATATCAGCAGGTGCAAGTGAAAAGCTCAAATGTTTCAGAAGAGATTTATAGTGTTTTGCAGGTCAAATTGTTGACAACAGCCAAGAAGAACAAAATCACAGAGCACATCATTCTAACCAGCAGACATTGGATGAAAAGTTAACTATCTGTATGTTTGTAGAGAGATTGACAAAAATGAAACTAACTTGAATAACAAACAGTTAATTCATGACAACAGTTCTGTGAAGACTTGGGTAGCTTACAGTGTAGATCGTAATGCATACAAATTTTAATTTTTGTTATTATTCATGTATGAAGAGGAATGTAATTCTGTATTAATGTCCTTCCTAGCTTGATATAGGTATGTGACCTATGACATGCAATATATTCATGACAGGCAGCCAACTTATAGCCATTGCAACAAATTCACAATAAAATGAAAACTGTCATCCTGTGAGTGCTTCACATATATGAAGGTGTGTCTCTCAAAGTCCAAAAAATCTGATTATTCATCAGTTATCAATACTGTGCCCAATGGATTCAATTCCCACATTGGTGGAGGTTAACATGTAGGACTCTTGAGTTACACTACCACCAGCTCCCTCTTTCTAATGAGAGCACAGCTCTAGTTTGGTAGAACCTTGCTTACCTTACCTTACTCACTGTGTAACATAAAAGTTTCAGATGTCAGAAAAAGTCTCAGATTTCCAGACTTCTGGTCAGTGGTACAAACTATCCAAAGCAGTTATTCGACTTTTATAAGTATCCACTCATATTTAAAGCAAACCATGATGTCCGGCTAGACTGGAAGAATTTGGAAAATGAAGTATTGAATAAGTACATCCATACAACTGTACAGGAATAGAGTACTTTGTAGAGTATGGTTGGTTTTAATTCACTGTCATTCAGTGATATGGCTCATTCTATTCAAGCTTTGTAGTCAATTAATACATAAGTGATGTTATATTCTCTCTCATACCATTTATCTTTTGTTATCATAGCCTGTGATTTTTTTTTCAGTTGTGTGTAGTTTGGTATAGTCTCTTAGAATTTGTTATGAAATGCTAACAATGTTGATTTCATTGTATGAATTTCAGTTTGGATGGAAAAATTGTGGTACTATGTTTCAGTGGGGTTATTACAAAGAAGTAAATTTTTCCATTAACTCACATCCTCTCCTGAAAATGCTGGAGAAAACTTATCAATGTGCAAGTGTAAATATTGTAATGTGGTTCTATAGTTTGCTGTTAGCTTTGTCACTGAGTAAATTTCCACCTTAAGAACTTGCAGTGGTCATTATTCTTCATAGGTTTCCATCTGGCTAAAGACCCAATCATCTGGTGCCGAAAAGAAAATCAACACTAATGATCCAAAACATCAAAACAGTATGCAACAAAGGTTGGCAAAGGATAAGCTTCAAAGTGCAAAGAGAAATATTTGGTGGCAGCTTATTATAGTATATGAAACATGAACAAATATAGTTAAGTTCACAGAGTAATAGAGGTGTACAGCATGGAAACAGACCCTTTGGTCCAACTTGTCCACGACGACCAGATATCCCAACCCAATCTAGTCCCACTTGCCAGCACCCGGCCCATATCCCTCCAAACCCTTCCTATTCATATACCCATCCATAGGCCTCTTAAATGTTGCAATTGTACCAGCCTCCACCACTTCCTCTGACAGTTCATTCCATACACGTACCATCGTCTGTGTGAAAAGGTTGCCCCTTCAGTCTCTTTTATATCTTTCCCTTCTCACCCTAAACCTATGTCCTCTAGTTTTGGACTCCCTGACCCTAGGGAAAAGACTTGGCCTACTGACCCTATCCATGCCCCGCATAATTTTGTAAACCTCTATAAGGTCACCCCTCAGCCTCCAATGCTCAGGGAAAACAGCCTCAGCCTGTTCAACCTCTCCCTATAGCTCAAATCCTCCAACCCTGTCAACATCCATGTAAATCTTTTCTGAACCCTTTCAAGTTTCACAACATCTTTCCAATAGGAAGGAGACCAGAATTGCATGCAATATTCCAACAGTGGCCTAACCAATGTCCTGTACAGCCGCAACATGACCTCCAAACTCCTGTACTCAATACTCTGATCAATAAAATAAAGCATACCAAACACCTTCTTCTCTATCCTATCTACTTGCGACTCCACTTTCAAGGAGCTATAAACCTGCACTCCAAAGTCTCTTTGTTCAGTAACACTCCCTAGGACCTTACCATTATGTGTATAAGTCCTGCTAAGATTTGCTTTCCCAAAATGCAGCACCTTGCATTTATCTGAATTAAACTCCATCTGCCACTTCTCAGCCCATTGGCCCATCTGATCGAAATCTTGTGGTGATCCCAGAGTGCTCCTTCCACATCAGTTGGAGAAAGAAATATAGATGATGCATAGTACCTAAACAGAGCTAACCATTTCGAACAATTGTATAAAACAAAGAAACAAATCAATAACATTAGGAATGTTCCAAATGCAGTTAAATGCTGGACTGTGTAATTTAGAATTTGAGATGGAGAAGCTTCATTCCCATATAGTATTTTCAAGATTTATTTATTTCCTTAAAATCAGTGTTGTGATCTTGTGTTTCTGATCATGTGAAAATTCCAAAACAAAGACTAACTGCATTATCAAATCTATCATGTACAATCATCGGATGATTTCCACATGCCATGAGTAGAATTTGATGCCCCAAACTAGCGAGCATGCTGTGTGTGGGGAGGTGGGGAAGGGGTGTCAGGGTAGCAGTTGTCATAAAAAATGAGGTCTACAGATGCTGGAGATCACAGCTGAAAATGTGTTGCTGGTTAAAGCACAGCAGGTTAGGCAGCATCCAAGGAACAGGAAATTCGACGTTTCGGGCATAAGCCCTGATGAAGGGCTTATGCCCGAAACGTCGAATTTCCTGTTCCTTGGATGCTGCCTAACCTGCTGTGCTTTAACCAGCAACACATTTTAGCAGTTGTTATACTCATGACCTCTACATTTGTGCTGGTACTTCTTTCTTCCCCCCACTCCCTCCGCACCCCCCTCCCCAGGAGCAGAGTTGATGTTTGGCAATACACCTTCAGCCCCATTTCAGCCTTTAATGGACTGGTCAACCCAGGGAGCTTGACCTATGGATTGTTCGGGTGGGGGTTTGCAATTATGCTCCCAATGGTAAATTCCCTGGCAGAAGGATCGATGCCTGCGGAATGACACCAAGATATCTTATATCTCAGAGAATAGGAGACATATTGAGGAGAATCAAAGTAAATTCCTAAGCTTGCTCCAAGGAGAATTAAAGGAACACTAATATCTTGTGACATACAGGGTAACTTTGCAGAAAATGAAAGGGCGGACAGCACATTCCAGGTGAAGTTTGATTATTAAGATGACCTTACCTTGATACTGAACTTACCTTTGTGTATGGGGAGTGACTTAATTGTTGGTCGTAAAATACATGATAACTTACATCTGTGACCTTGCAGCATTGGCATTATAATGAGAGAATTCTTAAATATAACACTAACACATAGGGAGTGTTGGTGCTGGTGGGGGGCCTCATTCATCAATAAACAAATAAACAAAAAACAAGGAGCGTCCTGATGACTATTCATATGTCTAAAATCGAAGCATTTATAAAATATACAGTGTCAATCTAATGTTAACGTTTTTTGTTAATACTTATACAGTGAACGTTTTTGTATAAAATGTGTAGCTTTCTGGTGTGATTCACCTGGTTAATGTTCTCTCTTGAAATCACAATTCTGAGGCAATAAAATTATCTAAACTATTCAAAATTACATCATGGTTCCTGGCCTGGAAGAGGTGAGCTCAACCCTAACTCTACTGTTGTTTGATGGGGATACCATTATCACTCAAACCTCCAACTATAACTAGGCAGAAGTGGGCACTGCAGATGCTGGAGATTAGAGTCAAGATTCGAGTGGTGCTGGAAAAGCACAGCAGGTCAAGCAGCACCCAAGGAGCAGGAAAATCAACATTTCGGGCAAAAGGATATTTTGTCCAAAACATTGGTTTTCCTGCTCCTTGATTGTTACCTGACCTGCTGTACTTTTCCAGCACGACTCTAATCTTGACTCCAAATATAGCGGCCCATTTAGAGATGGAAAGGAATGGCAAATCCACAGACCAGTTTAGGGAAAAATAAACTTGGCTTTGATTCCCAAAAAATACTCAGGCAAGTTCCAAGGTCACTTGTCTATCAAAATTCCTTCTAAGGTTCTTTGAATCCGGAAGCAGTAGTCATATTTTGTTCCGTTCACATTTTGCACTTTGCTATCTGTCTTGTAGACTATTCCAATATTACTGATTATTTACATAAATACTTTCTTCAAAATGAATACTTCTGAATTTATGTGCTCTGATGCTCAGGACTGATTTAAGTTATTAGAACTGGATGCACTTTTTTATTTAACTCTAACACTCCCAAGCTGGTATCAACCTGCTTATTTTAAATGAGGCCAATGTCTGTACCTATTTTTGATTATACACTGATTTTGCCAAATTAGCATAATTCTACCACCACATGCTGCCTTTAGGCTAGAAAATCATGGCAACACTCCCTATGTGTTAGTGTTATATTTAAGAGTTCTCTCATTATAATGCCAGTGCTGCAAGGTCACAGATGTAAGTTATCATGTATTTTACGACCAACAATTAAGTCACTCCCCCTACACAAAGGTAAGTTCGGTATCAAGGTAAGGTCATCTTAATAATCAAACTTCACCTGGAATGTGCTGTCCGCCCTTTCGTTTTCTGTAGGCCTTGTTTCCTTTGTTACCAATAAACCTGTAGATAGTGCATTCACCAATTCTCACCCCACCCACCTTTCTCCCAGCCCCACAACCTTCTCCCCCCCCAGTCCTGATGAAAGGTTCTGACCTGAAAGATTGACTCCCAACCGCCTCTGATGCTGCTTGAGCTATTATTTTTTTCTAACTCCACTCTTTATCCACTACCTGTAAACCTGTATGGTTTTGCTTCCACAGGCTTGGACATTCCATGGTAAGATAGTTGCTGCAGCAGCACACACTGAAGTTGCACAGTGGGACCCTGAAGCATCTCAGATGCGCCTGACTCCTTGGGAATTGTCCAGGGAAGTAAATGTTCTCATCAGTAATTACCCCTGCATCTGGAAGCCTCTGACAAAATCCTGTATGATCAAAGAACATGGAGGCTTCCGCTTCCATTAATAGGAAAGGGTTGACAATTGAAAACCTAGTTGAGTTCCTGGGTATCAATTAAACTGACCACACCCCTTCCATCCAACTTACCACACACCCAGCAAAACCATCTCCAACCCTTACGCTGCCTAAACTCCTCAATCAGTCCTCTGAACAGAATCCCTCATTCAAACATTAGTCCTTCCATCTCCACCAATGTCTGGCTCTGATAACGCGCCCCCCCCAACGCCACCCACCCATGGCTGATGGTCTGAACCCGGTCAGGCAGCATCCAAGGAGCAGGAGAATCGACGTTTTGGGCATGAGCCCTTCTTCAGGAGGGCTGAAGAAGGGCTCATGCCCGAAACGTCGATTCTCCTGCTCCTTGAATGCTGCCTGACCTGCTGCGCTTTTCCAGCAACACATTTTCAGCTCTGATCTCCAGCATCTGCAGTCCTCACTTTCTCCTGATGGTCTGAACTCCTCAAACCCCCCGCTTGCTGGTTTAAACCCTGGTGATTTGAACTAATCTTCTTATCACTTGTCCTGAAACACCACCTACCAACCCAGAAATCCCCCCCAACATGCCCATCTACCAATGATCTGAACCCCTATGACCTGACACCCTCTCCCATGACCCACCCCAACAACCCTCACCTCAGCTGGTCCTTTACAATGATCTGTACCTGCACACCCTCAACCACCTACTTGGTCCTACTGTCCCCATCTGCTTCCCTACCGATCCCATCCCTGACAAATCCATTCCAACAAAACCTGACACACTAACCACCTGGCTTACCTGAGTTCCTACCCAACCTAATCTCTCAACAGCCACATTGTATCTTACATTCTTTGCCTTTCACAACAGCTGTCAGATTATCTGGCTGAGCTGCTGGATAGTTAAACACACCACCCTGATTGCTGCAAAAGGGATCATGGTTTGACCTTTCCTGACTACCTTGCACTACAGAGAAACTGCATTGATTAAAGTTTCGCTGTGCATTTCTGAAAGATCGAGATCGGGATTCACAGCTGAAAGTGAGGAGCTCAGTACCAACAGAAAACATATGAATAGTATGACTGTGATTACCTCTCCTCAGAATATTGTAATCTTGTCTTTGATCTTGCATATATATTATGCACTGTCTATTCTGAATGTGCAGTCAGAAACATGTGTTTCTGTTTTCTTAACCAGTAGATCAGCCTCTCCAACACAATGAAACATTGCAACTAATGGCCACAATATGATTACTGTATCATCTGTCCTTCTAACTGAATTTGTGCATGTCACTAAGGAAGTGGAAGATTTTACATGGCATACGTGGCATGTTTGCTTTTCTGTTGCACTTTATATTAGTGTTTACTCAGCAGTACATGTGCACACTAAGGAAATTCTGTTTGAACTTTGCTATATACTAGAGTAACCCTTTCAGGGCTACAAATAAACAACAAAAAACCCAGCAAAGAAAGAATGTAGGACAATCAAATCTCTTCATTTCATAGGTCAAGATCAATCAAACAAAAATGTCACACACACATTAAACATCAGCTGTTATCTAACAGCCAGCGAGTATAGACTCCTATGGATGCTGTCTTTCACGGTTAACCATGTACACATATAGGATGGTGCAACAATCGATCTGGCATTTATACCACAATATGGTTTAATGGAGCTTTGTTTCTGCACATTTGAACAAAATATGGATAAATTCACGATTTATATCAGTGACTGCAGAAGTGGAGTGAAAAATGCACACAAAAGCTACAGAAAATCAATTTAACGGAAAATGAGCTTTAAAACAAACTGCACAACCATTAGAATTGGGATTGCTTCATTTCCATTAAAGTAGAAAATTGCACAGTGTTTGTGATAGCTACATGATGGTGATACAGAGACAACAGATGCCAGTCAGATCAATCATTATCTCTTGTCTGGAGAGCCTGTTGTTGGACAACTCTACTTGCACAGACAATATATTGATCTGATCTGTAAACCATCAGTGCTCTGTTTCTGGCTTCTTTCAATTAGATCAAAGCTCATAAAAAGTAAAAGCATAATTTCACCCATGTGAACATCTGGAGTATTTTTTATATTGCCTCAATCCAATCATTGTAACAGTCTCTTAACCACATATAAGTTTTTAATATGAAAATTGAGCACTGCCGTGAAGAAAACTCAGTAGCTAAAAGTTTCTACTTTGGGAGCAATTAGCAATTTAGGCACAAGTTGCACTCAAAACTGGATTAGTTTCCAGGAGTGCTGTATTGGGTCAAGATTCTGCCCAAACTTTGTTTCACATTGCTGAATGAAAAATGGCTTACTGACAGCACAATCATTTTAAAATGTAATGTTGTAAAGTAAGTTGCATTAAAAAATATCCCTAATATATTGAAGTGTGGAAACATAATACAGAATTACAAGGCAGCTGTAAATGGCTTTATCCATAAAAAGTAAATCTTTTTAATTAGAGTATCCTAAGCAATTGCCTGTAATTAATCCAATTTTAAATAAGTTAAAGAATTTTAAAAAATAAAGATAATTATTTACTAGTGTCCAGTAGTTAGATTTCTTAATAAATGTGTTAAAATTAAAGGCTTTAAATGTGTGTGTAAAAAACACAATTTTAGATCTCTTTGAAGACCTATAAAAGACACAAATAGTCGAAAATATCCACAGTAATTAATTCAATCTGAGGCTACAACCAGTTTTGTGGGTAGGCTGGTTTCTAGTATGATTCTTATTAAACTAATGCTAAAAGGTATGCAAAGTCAATTTGTGCTGGATATAATTTAAATTACAACTTCACCGATTTTTTATTTGACTGATTTTGGTACATTTGCACTGGGAAACAGTAGCAACAAGCAAATACTTTTGTGACGTCTCTGTCAAGCTATAGATCACAGTATATATAAATAACGCATTCCAAATTTTGAATACGTCAATTTGAATTCTGATTAAATATATGGCTTTGGTTATTCTAAATCAGTGAGATGTGGAAACTTCCAAATAGAGCTGTTATTGCAATTCAAAGTTAACAGCACTGAGTCATAATGTTGGCTTCACATCATCATCATCTAGGCAGACAAGCAAAACTCTTCATTTGCATGCTTACACATAAAGCAAAGCTTCTCTCCCTGCCAGTTAAATGCTACTGAGATTTATGGCATCAGAGACAATATGAAACTGTCAATTTTTTATAATAAACTGTTTACAAAAGACCTTATAAGGCTTGCTCTACCCAGTGATAGTTGTACAAAGAAAATGCTGTAAACATTCAGCAAGTTAGCTAGGATTGCAGAATCATTAATTCAATGTTTCTGGTCAACAAAATTTCATCAATAGTTTTTGCCCATCCAAAGTTAGGTGAAACAATCTTTGCAAGAGGCACCGCAGCTAGAAGTTTAGATATATATTCATAATGCTCAATTGAACAATCATGTAGAAAAGTTAATATTCAATAAATTTATTAATTATGCAATAAATTATCTTTAAATTTGGACACATTTTTAACTATCAGCACATGTGCAACATGGATATTTGATAATATTTCAGAAGGTTCCATTTGACCCATTCTAGTGAGAATGTTGGTTCTTAATTTGACTATTTGTGACTTATTATTCCTATAAGTGGAACATTTATTTGTCCTTGCTAATACCAGTATTTATTGCAAATGCCTAATTGGCTTTGAGGAGGTGGTGATTCATATTATTTGCCAAATAATCTTCCACTTTACATTTGGTCTTAGGTTTATGCCTTGGAATAATAACTACAGATCAAACATTCATTTTTCATTACTGTGTTGGTGCAAAATTCAGCTTTCAATGGCATTACTCTGTTCAGATATGCAGGCAGTGCAATGTCTTTTCATACAGAGCCAAACCTCTTGGGCCAAATCAGAAATTTCCAGCACTCTCTGATAATTTAGAAAGTTGACTGGACTTTGTGTAAGAGATGGTTAACATGGTTTGTGGAAAATAAACATCTTGATTAGCCTCAAGTTTTTTCTCAGTGTATTAATCTGTATCTTCTTATAGAATTTTTCATAGAATTTTTTTACAGTGTGGAAACAGGCCATTCAGCCCATCGGGTCCACACTGACCTTCCAAAGAGCATCACACCCAGATCCACTCCCCTACCCTATTACCCTGCATGCTCCCATGGCTAACCCACCTATGAGAAAGTGAGGACTGCAGAGTTGAGAGTGTGGTGCTGGAAAAGCACAGCAGGTCAGGCAGCGTCTGAGGAGTAGGAGAATCGACATTTCAGGCATAGGCCCTTCATCATAACCCACCCAGCCTGCACATCCCTGAGCAGTAAGGACAACTTCCCATGGCCCATCCACCCTAACCTAAACACCAGAGCACCCAGATGAAACCCACACAGACACAGGGAGAATGTGTTAACTCCACACAGAGAGTTGGCCGAGACTGGAATTGAACCCTGGTGCCTGGCGCTGTGAGGCAGCAGTACTAGCCACTGAACCACCATAAGACCATAAGATATAGGAGTGGAAGTAAGGCCATTCGTCCCATCCAGTCCACTCCGCCATTTAATCATGGCTGATGGGCATTTCAACTCCACTTACCCGCATTCTCCCCGTAGCCCTTAATTCCTTGTGACATCAAGAATTTATCAATCTCTGCCTTGAAGACATTTAGCGTCCCGGCCTCCACTGCACTCAGCGGCAATGAATTCCATAGGCCCACCACTCTCTGGCTGAAGAAATGTCTCCGCATTTCTGTTCTGAATTGACCCCCTCTAATTTTAAGGCTGTGTCCACGGGTCCTAGTCTCCTCGCCTAATGGAAACAATTTCTTAGCATTCCACCCTTTCCAAGCCATGTATTATCTTGTAAATTTCGATTAGATCTCCCCTTAACCTTCTAAACTCTAATGAGTACAATCTCAGGATCCTCAGCCATTCCTCGTATGTTAGACCTACCACTCCAGGGATCATCCGTGTGAATCTCCGCTGGACACGCTGCAGTGCCAGTATGTCCCTCCTGAGGTGTGGGGCCCAAAACTGGACATAGTACTCCAAATGGGGCCTAACCAGAGCTTTATAAAGTCTCAGTAGCACATTGCTGCTTTTATATTCCAACCCTCTTGAGATAAATGACAATATTGCATTTGCTTTCTTAATCACGGACTCAACCTGCATGTTTACCTTTAGAGAATCTTCGATTAGCACTCCCAGATCCCTTTGTACTTTGGCTTTATGAATTTTCTCACCGTTTAGAAAGTAGTCCATGCTTGTATTCTTTTTTCCAAAGTGCAAGACCTCGCATTTGCTCACATTGAACTTCATCAGCCATTTCCTGGACCACTCTCCCAAACCGTCTAGATCCTTCTTCAGCCTCCCCACTTCCTCAGTACTACCTGCCTGTCTACCTATTTTTGTATCATCGGCAAACTTCGCTAGAATGCCCCCAGTCCCTTCATCCAGATCATTAATATATAACGTGAACAGCTGCGGCCCCAACATCGAACCCTGCAGGACACCGCTTGTCACCAGCTGCCATTCGAAAAAGAACCTTTTATCCCAACTCTCTGCCTTCTGTCAGACAGTTAATCCTCACTCCATGCCAGTAGCTCACCCTGAACATCATGGGCCCTCACCTTACTCAGCAGCCTCTCATGTGGCACCTTATCAAAGGCCTTTTGGAAGTCTAGATAGACCACATCCACTGGGTTTCCCTGGTCTAACCTACTTGTCGCCTCTTCAAAGAATTCCAACAGGTTTGTCAGGCATGACCTCCCCTTACTAAATCCATGTTGACTTGTTCTAATCCGACCCTGCTCTTCCAAGAATTTAGAAACCTCATCCTTCACAATGGATTCTAGAATTTTACTAACAACTGAGATTAGGCTAATTGGCCTATAATTTTCCATCTTTTGTCTTGATCCTTTCTTGAACAATGGGGTTACAACAGTGGTCGTCCAATCATCCGGGACTTTAACTGATTCCAGTGACTTTTGAAAAATTTCAACCAACGCCTCCGCTATTTCCTCAGCCACCTCCCTCAGAACTCTAGGATGTAGCCCATCGGGGCCAGGAGATTTGTCAATTTTAAGACCTTTTAGCTTTTCGAGCACTATCTTTTTTGTAATGGCAACCATTACAAAATGATTGAGGATTCTTCTGTTAGTTTGTCTCAAAACATTGCAGGAATGGCATTTTTGTTCAGCATATTTATTCAGACTCACTAATCTTCACAAATCTTGGAATCTTTTCTGGTGCCAATTACTTGAGAAGAGAAAGATTTTAAAAAGACAGGAGTGTTTTTTTAGTACAGTGTGGTTTACACGTGGAAAAAACTTCCAGACGAAGTGATGGATACAGGTACAGTTACAATGTTTAAAAGATATTTAGATTAATATGTGAATAAGAAATATTTGGAGGGATCTGGGCCAAGCGCACGTGGCGGGACTAGTTTAGTTTGGGATTATGGTCAGCATGGACTGGTTGGGCTGAAGGGTCTGTTTCCATGCTGTATGAGCAGACAGTTAACTGTGAGAGAGTTCCATTAAAAGACGATTACTTTAGCATCTGTATTCAAGATATGAGATGGTCAGAGTTGAAACGAGGAACTTGATCTTTAAAGCTAAACCACCAAATAACTGCAAAGTAAGTGTCTATTTAATAAATGTGGCATTGATGGATCAAGGTTTATTAGAATTTGATTTTATTAAACACTGTTTGTTACCAAATCGCTGAATATCAATCCGCTGTAAAGAATTGAAGGCAAATAAAGTTAGAAATGCCATTCTTAAGCAAATTTGAGATGTTTTGCCTAACAAATGTATATTTTGTAAATTTAAAAAACTTACCCAAAGTAGCATAGATTACAAAATAAACTTTTACATGCATTGTCTCAAATTTATTTTTGAGCTTTAAATTTATGTTAAATTATATGGTTTCTGCAGTTTTTTTCAAAACCATAAACATCATCCAGGGCATGCAGTGATGCGAACATCCTGCAGCAACTTTGATCCAGTGGATTGTATTAATTTGCCTAGAAGAAAGAGCAGAGGCATGGTGGCAGAGGGCTGGCGAATAATTAATTATACTCAATAATTACAGATCTGTCAGAGTACTTTGGTGATGAAGAAATGTTAGGAAAACATTTTGACAGACAGTATAAACCATTATTTAGGAAGGCATAGATTAATAAAAGACAGTCAGCATTCATTTGCTAACTAAGTTGAATGAATTTTTCGAGGTGATCTAATGAGGTTACCACATTCCCTGTTATCTTCATGGATTGTAACAAGGCTATTGACTATGTTCCATGAAGCAAGTGGTCAACAAAATAAAAACTCATGGAACTCAAAAGGACAAAGCCAAGTTAGGTCAAAAAAATTGGACAATAACAGCAAACAAATGACAATGCTCAGTGATTAGTGAATCTTGTTGTGTTTGGATGGCAGATTCCCATGTGTTCTAGAGAACTCAGGAACTTCATGTCTTGCTTTAACTAGTGCATGTCAATACTTTAAGTGTAACTGCAACAAACATGATTATGAGGTTTACTGATGATACAAAAATAGGCCATGTTGATTATGAGTAATAAAGATTACAGACTACATAAATTTATCAAGAGACTGGACAGGTGGTTTGCAAAATGACAATTGCAATTAAATCCAGAGTAGTGTGATATTGAGAGGGCAAACTCTAATACACTATAATTGACAAGATACTGAAAGTGTAAAAGGAACAGAAGGGCCTAACTTATATGCCCAGAGATCCTGGAAGGTAACAGGTTGTGTAGATAAGGTGAGTAATGAAGCACACGGATGCTTTCCTTTTCGAGCCAATGCTTAGAATATAAGAGCAGAACGATATGAGACATGAGTTAGGCAACAAATAAGAGCGGTGAATTAGTCACTGCAGTAAAGGAATGATTTGATCATACTACAGATGATACTCTAGATTTACAAGATATTGCCTGGAATAGAAAATTTCAGCTATGTGTAAAGACTGGGTAGAGAGTGATTGGTTTCTTGGAATACATAAGGCTGCAGAGAGATCCAATTGAGTTGGATGGATTTATGAGAATTTTAAGTGGCTATGCAGAACTGAGTTTCCTCAGCAGAGTTAAGTAATTAAAAACATATCTTTAATGCAATCAGGAGAGGCATTAGAGTTGAGGTTATTTGTATTATTGTGGTATTGACTGGGGTCTGACATCCTCTGCCTGAAACTTTGGTGGGAACACATTCTCACAACATTTATAAAACAGCTGGATATGCACATAAAGTATTATAACCTACAGAGTTACAGAACAGGAACTGGTACAGAAATTAGGATGGATAGATCTTTCCCAGCAGGACAAATGGCTGCATTCTGTGATGTTAATTTTCTACCTTTCAATTTTTTAGAAATGTCTTTCCATAATATGATGTTTGGAGCATTTAATGAATCTGCAAAACAATAGAACGTCTTAGTTATACACAGTGGGCTCTGTCACAAAATGAATGGACTTAAAAAAAAACAGCAAGTGGCCAAAAACCTGCTGATCAGGCAGGATCTGTGGAGAAGGAAAGTGGGTCAGTAGCAGAAATCTTAGCATTAAAAAGTGGGCAGATGCTGGGTGGATTGGAGTTAACATGTTTAAAAATTCACTTGCAATTGAAACTTATCACCAACCTGCCCACTAGCAGCATTAATTGAAGAGGGAAGGTAAGCAAGCAACTAACCTGCTCCAAGGAAGTGGTCTGGCACTTTACACAATGGAATGATATTGTCAGAATTTCTATTACTTAAGATTTGAAACTTAAGTACGGAGCATCTTGACAACCCGATAGATAAATCCAGGTGAGGTCAGACAGATTTAGGAGGTAGCTGCTTGTTCTCTTACCTGCTGGATTCAGTGCACTTTCCTAAACTATCTGCTGTGACTGAGTGAGTACCACCACATAAATCCCCTCCTCCAACACTTTCTCTCTCTGGAGTGAATGTCTCTGTTTCAAAAGAAAACTAGGAGCTCATAACCATTTGAATGGCTCAGGCTGGGCATTGTACTGAAATCAAGTCCCACTATTCCTGGAGTTGTTATGAAGTATGAAAACATTTAACTGAGCTATCTGAAGTCCAATATACCTGACTGACAAACCCAGATGAAAAGAAAATACTCATCAGGTTTATGGGCTTAACAAGAAGACTACGATTTATTGTAAACAGGATGTTTTTGACCGATGGCAGGAGAAAAATGGAATTGCTAACTTACAAATCCCAATCATTTAAATTCTATCCCAATAACAACAAACATACATTTACAAATAGACATACAAAGAGACAAGACAAGGGGAAGAAATGAAACAGTCAGTGAAGCACAGTTCTGGCACCAGTCCAGATTACAGGGGTGGAACAGATATTTTCCTGCAGCTCTCTGCCAATTCATTTTGATTCTTTGAGGAGGACACAAGGTTGTGGATACACTGATCTTAACCTTTTATTCACCGGCTGAGTATTCAATATTTTAGTGTCACTCAAAGTGGTTTACCCCTTTTCTTCCTGTCAAGAAGAGAATTTCCAGACAGTACAAGTAACTAGCTGCTCAGGATTTCCTTTTACTTCTTCACTATTGGAAGGAATATAGAGATATTTTATTCTTCACAGGCTGGACATTTGCTGTATTGTCCAAATATAAGGTTGTAGCCACTCACCCAGAAACCAATCAAGACATTGGTACAATGCTGAGTACTCTTGACCACACACAATGTGTCCTGATTGAAAAGGCTATGAAATATCTATCACCGAGCAAAACTGCCCTCAACACTCATACACAGAGCCAAAATGTCTAACTCTCGGTTTGAATGAGGCAACATTCTAGATACATAATGACTTCAGATAACTCATATTTTTGAGAACTGTAACATCTGTTTCCATGGTCGCTTTGTTTAAAGCAGAACCTTTTCCCATTTTAAGTCCACAGTCCGAAAAAGAATCAAAATAGTCTGTGCAATTGCAGTTATCATTTAAAACCCTTCCCCAGTCTAAACAATGCACTTTGAATCAGAGTTAGGGGCCTGAACTCTCCCGTTTCCTAGCCCCCTAACCCACACATCAGGTCTTGTTATCACATAGTCTGCCATTGCATATTACCTATTGTTAGCCACTAACAATATCCATTAACAGCTATTCACCCTCCCAGCCAAATTGTTAACCATTCCTTTGTCTGTCTAACTGTTCTTCGCTCTCTTTGGGCCCTAGCCCTATCTATCATTTGCTTCGTACCCCATCTTCTGCATTTAAACTGACATTTTCCTAGCTACCATTGATTCTGAGGAAGGGTCACTGGACCCGAAATGTTAACTGTGATTTCATTTCACAGATGCTGTCAGACCTGCTGAGCTTTTCCAGCAATTTCTGTTTTTTCTTTCTGATTTACAGCATCTGCAGTTCTTTCAGTTTTTATTCTCGAAGATATATCTGCTTTTTTGCTCAGAGATAGAGCTGGCATTGGAAGGGGTTGATCTTTTAAGAGTGATGTCTACTACTGTGCGATCTGTGCATGCTCTGCTGGTGCCTGTATAAGAGAAGATGGAGAATGAGTTGTAATTGAACATGTTATGAGTTTGTTCAGTCATGCGGGAGCAGTACACAGCACACACAGTGACGTTTGCTTGGCAACTGGGACATGGAGGTCACAGCATCCTGAGTTAAGCAGTCTCAATCCTTTCCCATTCAATCTAGAATCTTTTCCTTGCTTGGGGTGAGGAGAGGAATGCGAGCCACCCCTGCCATCTTTATCCTCTCAGCCTATTGCGGGCCATTTTCTCCGCAATGAGACAAAGGGTACGATTGAGTGAGAGAAAAGTAACTGAAAGAGATATTGGTGACGGTGCAGGAGTAGAGAAAGTGGTGAGTTGATTCAATTATGTGAGTGGGAAGTGCAGAAGCAGGATGGCTTACTAATTTAGGAAGGTGAACTTGGTGAAAACGTTAAGTGAACACTCTGCATGTCATAGTGAGAGTGGTAGACCATAGCCTTAGTGGGAAATGTGTGCAGTGGCAGATTCAGAGTGAGTGTGAGGCCTCAGAGAGAAGATAGTGGCACTTATCCTTGTAGAGGGTATTAACCTTCTTGCAGCATTGCTGTGCGTTCCTCTGGATTGTAGACACCGCACTGACCTGAGTAGGTATTTCTGACCAGACTGGTGCTATGGTCTCTTCTGGCATTCCTGAAGTAAGAGGACCACCCTATCCACCAGGATCTCCAGGGCACTCTTTGCAAACTGGGATGTCTAAGTCCCTCTCTTAATCCATTTCCTTCTGAAAATGCAATGTCCCAAAAAATGTGGAATGGTTATTTTTGTCTTGCAGTATTTGTGGTGGTGTGGGGGATGGGTTTCAATATGATGCCTGCAATTTAGATCAAAGTGGTGCTGGAAAAGCACAGCAGGTCAGACAGCACCTAAGGAGCATGAAAATCAAAGTTTCGGGCAAAAGCCCTTCATCAGGAATCATTAGTGCCTGCAGTGCCTAAGCTTGAAGGCCCTTGCGGGGTAAACATTTCTACCTCTGCGATTCAATGAGACAGATACCATGGAGGGCAGTTGTATAATCAATTAGGTGAGCAACGTATGATTTTGTGAGAAGTATCAACAGAGCTGAAGGAGCAAAACCCTCCATGAAACCCCCTGAAATGGACACTGAGCCAAAATATGGGAATAATCAGCCTGAGACCTCTTCATTGCTTCAATGGAGCTCATATATTGTTTAATCATTTTTACCATTAGTAGTGACTTAGAAAGATCCAGTGGTGTTTAAGTTACAATATTAACCTTCATGCTCAAGTCAATAGCCTCTTTTGTGTCACAGGTTCTCTGTGGGTGGCCATCCAGGAGATGGCAGATGTCTATTGCTAATATGTGGAGGAGGCACCATCTGTCTCTGGACTAAGAATGGATCTGTAGAGATTCAGATACTGAGAGTACTTTCACCAGAGCAGAAACAGTGGAATCAACTTTTAAAATTATGGTATTAATGAAAGAAAATTAATTTTCCTTGGTTGGGGAATCAGGAACAAGGAGTCTTCGATTTTGCTGCGCATTTGTTGATGATTTCATCTCATTTGTGCACAAAATGTCAGTGCCAATGCATGTCCCACTTTTATTTCACATTAACCTGAGTTTAAAAGCATTAACCAATTCGCCATACTGCCTCAACCTTCCATTTTGTGTTCCCACCCAGCCCCTCACAATGATTCAGGCCAGGGCTGAGGCAAGGTGGCAGTGCCTTGTGCCATGTAATTTATTCTCTTCTGTTTTCTCTCCTTGCTGTATATTTATATTAATTATTTATCTCCCTGCATAATTTCAGTATATACCCTTTGTGCTGTAGCTAGTCTGCTTGCTTTCAGGAATTAATCTCCGGACATTGCAATAATATCTTACTTAAACAAAAACCTAGAGACGATAAAAATTGTCAGTTTCCTATTTCTTTTGAAAATCTTTCATTCGTTCTAGCTATTCTTCCGAATGATGTCAGCTTCTTTGTACTCATTGTGCCACCTGGAGGTGACATTTGAACATTTTGCAGCTAGGAGTGTGTGGGTTCATTTGGAGAAAAAAGGTCTGTAACAGCAGAAGTACTGTTAAAATCACAGAATCCCTGCAGTGTGGAAACAGACCCTTTGACCCAACAAGTCCACACCAACCCTCTGAACAGTTTCCCCTACCCTATTACTCTACATTTCCCCTGACTAATTCTCCTAACCTACGCATCCCTGAACACTACGGGCAATTTAGCATGGCCAATTCACTTAACTTGCATATCTTTGGATTGTTGGACGAAACCGGAGCAACCAGAGGCAACCCACACAGACACGGGGAGAATGTGCAAACGCCACACAGACAGACACCAGAAGCTGGAATCAAACCCGGGTCCCTGGCACTGTGAGGCAGCAGCGCTAACCACTGACCCACCATGCCACCCCAAAAATGACACTGGAGTGATAGTAGCTTTTATTATAGAATCCCTACAATGTGGAAACAGACCATTTGGCTCAACAAGTCTACACTGACCCTTTGAAGAGGAACCCACCCAGACCCATTCCCCTACCCTATTACTCTTCATTTTCCCTGATTAATGCAGCTAATGCGCACATCCTTGAACACCATGGGCAATCAGCATGGCCAATTCACCTAACCTACACATCTTTGGACTGGGAGGAAAGCAGAGCACCTAGAGAAAACCCACACAAACACCAGGAGAATGTACAAACTCCACATATCACCCAAGGCTGGAATTGAACCCTGGTTCATGGCGCTATGAAGCAGCAGTGCTAACCACTGAGCTACCGTGCAGTCACACCAGAACACAAAAGTTATTGAAGGTCAGGGGTTTCTGAATTCATGTCAAATAAGTAGTAAGCTGTGCTAGCAGTTTTTTTTTAAGAGTCTCAAGAAGAAATATCAATTAAAGAAAATAACATTGAATGAATTCAGAAATTTAACAAAAATAAAATGATTAGTCATGCCAACTACTAAGATGTTTGAAAATGGAACCAGGGTTGGTCTTTCACTGAGTTTTGAGTACCTATGTTGTTGAAAATAAAAAAAAATGCATCTTTAGTGCTAATAGTTGTAATATGATCCTTTCACATAGTTCTTGTACAGAGTTTGTGTAGTATCTTTGCGTTTTGTAAACTTTCATATTCTTTTGTTAAAATTACGTTGACACCCTCTTGTGGACATGGTCATTGACCAAGCACTGTCAGAATTAGAACTACAGGTCCCTTTCAGACTCAAACAGATTAATTCCAGAACTTATTGGGAGAAGGTGTTATTCATTGGACTTTGCAGTTTGTACCTCCCTCTCTTTCCTCACTTCTGTTGTTATTGCACTCACCCTACTGGGCAATGCTTGCAAATTTCTTGCTTAATTAGAAACATGGATGATTTGAAAGTGGATAAATTTTATTAAAAACATGATTTGGTGATCATAAAAGCATTGTGTAAAAAAGCAGCACTGGATAGAGAAAAGGATGTTTAAAAGCAACAACAAGACTGAAAAACTAATTTTAATACATGTAAAACAGCTCTTCCAATGATAGCTAAAATTATCTTGGCCCTCATTATATAATCAGAGTATAGATGTGACTAACAATAGTATTGAGACTTAATAGCCCTTAGCTGGGGTTGGACTAGTCTATTACCCACATGTCCCCATTTGTATCAATTGTCTTTCCACTGTCAATGTTTGCTAACATCAATGGATGCTTCTGCAGGCCTACTTCTACAGAACTGTTCTGAAGAAAGGTCACAGGACCCAAAATGTTAACTCTATTTTCTCTTCACAGATGCTGCCAGACCTGCTGAGCCTTTCCAGCAATTTCTATTTTAGTTTCTGATTTTTATGTTCAGCAGATTTGTTTTTTGCTTGTTTACTGGATGCATTCTGTGTATATGGGGTCAGCTGGTGATCATGCTGGCTTGGGGAAAATGGCATGGAAAAATTCAAAATTTCAAAAGATATAATGCAGAGACTGGTTTAATGGGTTAGCCCTTTATAGCTGAATCATTTTCTTTTGAAGGAAGTCTCTGCCTTCTAGTGGGTTTCATAGGTTAACATCAGTATCACTGAAGCCTAACTGCTTATGAAATCACAATAGGAACAATTTCTAAAGTAACTAAAGTAAATACATCTTTTTATAAAGAATTTCATTGGTTGATATGAGTATCTCGGAAGCTTGCATTTATTAAAATTCATTTCCGGGATGAAGGCTGGTCTTCATTTCCCAGTCCAAATTGCCTCGATTTAACGACTCAGTGGCTTTATTTCGCAGCCGTACAAGGTACATAATCATTTCCTTCCAATCCCTGATAGCTAATGTTTACAAACACTTTCCTTGAAATATAAAACAAATAACAGATCTGAGGCACTAAACTCTATGACTCAAAATCCAGTGGTTCATGTCTCTTATCATTGTGTGAATGTGGGATGGTTACAGATATTTTCTTTTACTTTGTGTCCTTGTCAAGCTGAAAAATTGCAGAATGTCATCTGCCAAGTACAGTTAAGATTAAATTTGAACATTTGTCATTGAGATAGAAATCTTTTAGTACAAACATACAAGCAAGGTCACTACTTAAAATCACTACTTCTTAACTACTTACTGAACAATGGAAAAACAATTTTTAATTTGTGTTGATCCAATCTGAACAATGAATGTCCCTTTTAAAGTTTATGCATTGGTTTTCATTGCATGTGGTAGAGGATTAATATTTTGTCTATAAAGAAGCTGGTGTCATTTCCAAGTTAGATGTAGATATTTTCCAAATCAACCTGTTCAGACATGTTTTTATACACCTCTGAAGCAAATGGAATTGTACTCAACCTCCTCAACAAGAGGCAGGGACACTGCCACTGCGCAACAAGAGCTGCTCGAGATTAAGCATCAATATTTTTAAAAATATCTTTAAAAAAAAATCTTTAAAAAAAAGCATCAATATTTTTAATCAGCCTTTTCTAAGATGTCGTTACACAGCTCTGAAGAATGTGGGACATGAACCTGGTCCTCCTACTCCAGAGGCAGGGACACTACCATAGCATTACTACAGCCCGAAATGAGTAAATTTTGCTCTGTTTAATGTTGATCACCTGTTGTGAAATACGAAAAAGGAATTGTTTAAGCTTAGTATAAGTAAAAATGTCAAAATTTAGGAATGGCAAATGAATAAAGCCTATGAATGTACTTTTTAAAAATTAACAACAATCTATCTGTTTGATAAATGAACACTTGGCTTGAATATTTCTGTGTGCTAAAGAAATGTTTTATATGATTTTGTCCAATTGCTACACCTTTATGCAACATAATAAGATCAGGATAACTTGGACGGATTTGGGAGTACTGTGAGCAGATCTGGGCAACACATCATAGAAAAGATATATTGAACTTGAGGGTAGATTTACAAGAATGATACCTGGACTTCAGGCGTTAAGTTATGCAAAAAAAGTTATGTAAATTAGGCCTGTTTTCTCTAGAATGTATGTCAATTTGATCAAGTCTTAAGATATTAACAGGAAAAGGTAGGGTGGATAAAGATAAAATATTTCAACTGGTTGGGGATTCTAGAATCAGGGGTGTAGTCTGAAAATTAGGGTCAGACTGTTCAGGAGAGATGTTAGAAATCACTTGTACACACTGTGAATGGTAAAGGTTTTGAACTCTCTTGCACACACAGCATTTGATGTCAGATCAGTTGCTGGTTTTAAATCTGAGATAGATAAATTTTTGTTAAAAATCTCTACAGTGTGGAAACAGGCCCTTTGGTCCAACAAATACACACCCACCCTCTGAAGAGTAACCCACTGAGACCCATTCCCCTCCTATTATCCTATATTTACCCTGACTAATGCACCTAACCTACAAATCCCTGAACACTATGAGCAATTTAGCATGGCCAATTCACCTAACCTGCACATCTTTGGACTGTGGGAGGAAATCGGAGCACCCAAAGGAAACCCACCCAGACATAGGGAGAATGTGCAAACTCCACACAGACAGTCGTCCAGAGGTTGAAATTGAACCTGGGTCCCTGAAGCAAAGGTATTAAGAGATATGGCCAAAGGCAGGTATATGGAGTGAAGCCACAGCCATAGTCTCATTAAATGGCAGAACAGGCTCGAGGTGCTGAATGGTCCCCTCCTGTTCCTGTGTTCCTATTTAAGTGTTCCTTGATTATGTGGTTCATTAGGTTGCAGCATGACTGAAAACTGTACATGCTTGATCTGTTCTTAAGGTTACCTAGAAAGTCACGTGAACCACAGCAACAGATAAATACTTCAATCTTTATGAGGGTTCTGTCCATCTAAAAGGAAAATTCTTTAAAATGGTTGTGATAAGAATATCATATGAAACCAATAAACATGTTTGTAAATATTACAAACACCAATTTATAGACTTAGATTTACAATACAAAATATTCTTTGAAAAAAAAATAACCAGGTAAGTAAAATAACTCCATGAAGGCTAGTATGCCGTCACCAAGTCACCATTGGAGAGTCCTTAACACTGATCCAGCTCCTTCAGATCCAGCTCTCAGTGTCAGAATGTCAGACAGTCCTGTTTTTAGCAGTCAGCCAGGGCTCCCAGATTAACAGCCTCAATCAGGGAACTTATATTCTATGAGGTCCACCTGGCTGACATTGTTCTAATCACTACAACAAGGTTAAAGCTCAGGGAGGGGGCAGAACTGACAGCATCAGTCTGGTTGTCTATAATGCACCCTTCTTGACTTTTCCCTGGTTGCCCAGCTCTGGCACAGTTGAAACTTTTATACCCATGCCCTTCTCCCCACACGCCTTTCCTCAAACCCCCTGCCCAGTATTCCAAAGTACACCATATAGTAGCATGGACTATTTATTAATTCCGTCACTAACCTGTCACGCTAAATGTTTCTGCACCAACAAATTGTTGCAAGTATGAGCTGCTAATGGTGTGGTAAAGGCAAAGTTCTGGGAACTTGGTAAATGATAGGACCAATAGGAGATTTAAATGATACGCAAAGGTAGAAATGATGGAGAAGAAGAGGGTGAAGTACAATCAAATTAGTTAAAGGGAAAGAAATCGAGACAAAAAGTAAGAATGAAAAATTAAAACAAACAATTTAATTTTTATTATTTTCTGGGTTCAATTTAATATCTGCAGGAATGAGACACCATCAATTGTTTGTTTTCTCCAACAAAGTGGTTAAGTGGTATTGCAGGCACCTAAACATGATCAGGAAAGGGTCCTTACATCATTAAATAATTGTCCTAATTTTCCGAGGTGGTTTTATTCTTTTCATCAGCAACAATGTAGCAATTGCTTGAAACTCACGTGGAGGTTGGCATCGAGCTGCCATTTTGGTGAGACTGATGATGGAAGCTACAAAAATCCAATTATTCCAAACAATGTGCAACTCAATGTTCTCGATGACTGATTGCATATTTACTGATGTGATTTTAGTGCCATTATTTTCCCAACAGATTTGTCCAATATTAAAGTAAAAATCAGTAGATTTTTTTTAAAAACAGGATCTATTATAGATTTAAATCTCTGAAACATACTTCAAAAATATTAAAGACATGACTGCAATTTTTATGGCATTTGGATTATAAAACAGTGTGAGGTGCTGGATAGTCATGTAACCTAGGCAACCTATTACACAGAAAAAGATAATAAAAACAGTTCCAGGTTGGGGCCAGTACCAGGAACAATGCAAAAAATCCAGTTCATATCTTACCTGCAAAATTATTTTGTAACATTTAATCAAAATGCTCATGATCGTTTCAAAATAAATTTGAGTACATATTTAAATTTAAGAAGATGGAAGTTCTTAGATATAAAATAATTAATCTCATGCACGTTGCCCCACATCTTGGTGAGATCGCATTGCAATGCAATAGAAGCTTTGGTACCTTTCGTTAGCCATTCAAATCCACCTTAATTGACAATATAATTTCATTCATCTTCATAGTAAGGGAAATTGCTTTGTTCTATTATTTAAAGAATGCAATAAATAAGAAAAAAGGCTTTAAATTGTTAACAGTTTAGTTTGCAAATCTGAACTTGCAAATGAATAATTTATTAGATTGCAAAATAATTATATTTTCTTGGGAATAATTTATTAATTTGCAGAAATACTCAATGTTATTCAATCCATATATTTTGACCATATAAATAATTATGAAAGAAACCAGGTTGCCAGTAGAATCACTCCCAAAATTTCAGTCTTCTTACACATTCACATCCAACCACTATTCCATATGGCACGGATATTCCTCTTGTTTACACCTAGGAACAATTAGTATCTACATGCAAACAAGAAGAAGATGGGTCAGAGATGCCTTGGATCTCCTGTGGTGTTTCCACATTTATGGTAATGCAGCAAAGGAAGAATGGAGTCCTGACAACTTATTGCATCCGTTGCTCCCGAAGTGGTCTCATCTACATTGGGGAGACTGGGCACCTCCTAGCAGAGTGCTTTAGGGAACATCTCCAGGACACCCGCACCAATCAACCACACTGCCCTGTGGCCCAACATTTCAACTCCCCCTCCCACTTTGCTGAGGACATGGAGGTCCTGGGCCTCCTTCACCGCCACTCCCTCTCCACCAGACGCCTGGAGGAAGAACGCCTCATCTTCCTCCTCGGAACACTTCAACCCCAGGGCATCAATGTGGACTTCAACAGTTTCCTCATTTCCCCTTCCCCCACCTCACCCTAGTTCCAAACTTCCAGCTCAGCACTGTCCCCATGACTTGTCCTACCTGCCTATCTTCTTTTCCACCTATCCACTCCACCCTCCTCCCTGACCTATCACCTTCATCCCCTCCCCCACTCACCCATTGGACTCTATGCTACTTTCTCCCCACCCCCACCCTCCTCTAGCTTATCTCTCCACGCTTCAGGCTCTCTGCCTTTATTCCTGATGAAGGACTTTTGCCCGAAACATTGATTTTGTTGCTCCTCGGATGCTGCCTGAACTGCTGTGCTCTTCCAGCACCACTAATCCAAAATCTGGTTTCCAGCATCTGCAGTCATTGTTTTTACCTAACTGAGGTGAGTACAAGTGAGCATATGCAAATGAGGTGGAGGATTGGGCAGCGATGCCGTACCTCATTTGTTCTCTGTCTTGACAGATGGACATTCACTCCACACAATACTAGTTGAAGTATGTATGGTGTCCTTCAACAAGCTGTCTTCAGATCAAAAGACCCAAGAGAAGAAAACAAGGCTGCAAACACTTTCAAAGCTGCAATTTCTATTTGTCCAGCAGGAAGTTTGTTAAGATCAAAAATGTTTTTTTTTTCAAATACCACAGCTGTCAGTCTTAACCCTTCTCAGGTCTGTTGAATTTCCTCTCCCAATACTGGTTCAAGACCAGTAGGTTCATTGAATTGGCAAATTAACGTTAAGCTAATGAAATGGACCAAAAAGTCAGACAGATTCACTTCAGTTTACCAAGAATAGGCTTTGGGCACTTGACCTATGCAACATTCAAGCACAATAGTAGATAAATATTGAAATCAAGCTGCATTGTTTTCCAAACTGCAAAGAATATTAGACTTTAAAATTCAAAAGGCTGAAATGTCAGATATCTTTTGACATTATGGTCTTCCTCTTTTGAATTTTCTACACTCAGTATTCATTTCAAATTAATTAATAAAAAATGTTGCATAATTAAACTCCCATTTTCCCCTACATAACAAGTTATTGCACATCAAAAAACAAGTTATTGCACATCAAATATGAAATCTAATCTAATCTAATCATCATCTCATTCACTGGGCAGAGGGGAGCACTTTGGGGCCAGTGACCATAATTCTATTAGATTTAAAATAGTGATGGAAAAGGATGGACCAGACCTAAAAGTTGAAGTTCTAAATTGGAGAAAGGCCAATTTTGATGGAATGAGGCAAGAACTTTCAAAAGTTGGGGGCAGATATTCGTAGGTAAAGGGACGGTTGGAAAATGGGAATCCTTCAGAAAGGAGATAATGAGAATCCAGCGAAAGTATATTCCTGTTAGGGTGAAAGGAAAGGCTGGTAAGTATAGGGAATGCCGGATGACTAAAGAAATTGAGGGTTTGGTTAAGAAAAAGAAGGAAGCGTATGTCAGGTATAGGCAGGAGAGATTGAATGAGGAGTATACTTAAGAGGGAAATCAGGAGGGCAAAAAGGGGACATGAGATAGCTTTGGCAAATAGAATTAAGGAGAATCCAAACAGTTTTTACAAATACATTAAGGACAAAAGGGTAAGTATGGAGACAATATGGCCCATCAAAGATCAGCAAGGCGGCCTTTGTGTGGAGCCACAGAAAATAGGGGGGGATACTAAACGAATATTTTGCATCAGTATTTACTGTGGAAAAGGACATGGAAGATATAGAATGTAAGGAAATAGATGGTGACATCTTGAAAAATGTCCAGATTAGAGAGGAGGAAGTGCTGGATGTCTAGAAATGCATAAAGGTGGATAAATCCCCTGGAACTGATCAGGTGTACCCTAGAACTCTGTGCGAAGCTAGAGAAATGATTGCTGAGCCCCTTGCTGAGATATTTGTATCATCGAAAATCAGAGGTGAGGTGCCGGAAGACTAGAGGTTGGCTAACGTGGTGCCACTGTTTAAGAAGGGTGGTAAGAACAAGCCAGGAAACTATAGACCAGTGAGCCTGATGTCAGTGTTGGGCAAGTTGTTGGAGGGAATCCTGAGCGGCAGGAATTACATGTATTAGCAAAGGCAAGGACTGATTAGAAATAGTCAACAAGGCTTTGTGCATGGGAAATCATGTCTCAGAAAGCTGATTGAGTTTTTTTTGAGGAAGTAACAAAGAAAATTGATGTGGGCAGAGCAGTATATGTGATCTATATGGACTTCAGTAAGGCAGTCGACAAAGTTCCCCATGGGAGACTGGTTAGCAAGGTTAGATCTCATGAAATACAGGGAGAACTAGCCATTTGGATTACAGAACAGCTCAAAGGTAGAAGACAGAGAGTAGTGGTGGAGGGTTGTTTTTCAGACTGGAGGCCTGTGACCAGTGAAGTGCCACAAGGATCGGTGCTGGGTCCTCTACTTTTCGTCATTTATTTAAATGATTTGGATGCGAGCATTAGTGGCATTGTTAGTAAGTTTGCAGGTGACACCAAAATGGGAGGTGTAGTGGACAGCGAAGAGGGTTACCTCAGATTACAACACGATATGGGCCAGCTGGGTGAATGGGCTGAGAAGTGGCAGATGGAGTTTAATTCAGATAAATGCGAGGTGCTGCATTTTGGGAAAGCAAATCGTAGCAGAACTTTTACACTTAATGGTAAAGTCCTACGGAGTGTTGCTGAACAAAGGTACCTTGGAGTGCAGGTTCATAGCTCCTTGAAAGTGGAGTCGCAGTTAGATAGGATGGTGAAGAAGGCGTTTGGTATGCTTTCCTTTATTGGTCAGAATACTGAGTACAGGAGTTGGGAGGTCATGTTGCGGCTGTACAGGACATTGGTTAGGCCACTGTTGGAATATTGCACGAAGTTCTGGTCTCCTTCCTATCAGAAAGATATTGTGAAACCTGAAAGGGTCAAGAAAAGATTTACAAGGATGTTGCCAGGGTTGGAGGATTTGAGCTGTAGGGAGAGGCTGAACAGGCTGGGGCTGTTTTCCCTGGAGCATTGGAGGCTGAAGGGTGACCTTATAGAGGTTTACAAAATCATGAGGGGCATAGATAGGACAAACAGACAAAGTCTTTTCCCTGGGGTGGGGGAGTCTAGACCTAGGTTTAGGGTGAGAGGGGACAGATATAAAAGAGACCTAAGGGGCATTTTTTTCATGCAGAAGGTGGTACATGTATGCAAGTGGTGGAGACTGGTACAATTGCAACATTAGGAAGGGTTTAGAGGGATATGGTCTGGGTGCTGGCAGGTGGGACTAGATTGGGTTGGGATATCTGGTCAGCATGGATGGGTTGGACCAAAGGGTCTGTTTCCATGCTGTACATCTCTATGACTCTATGTCTGGGAGGTGACTGAGGATCTTATTCATGCAAATCTTCCTCTAAAATTTAAAATATTTGCTGAACATTTGTGTTGTTTCTTTCTGACTTGTGCACTTATGAGTTCAAATTATTTCCAATATTGATGAAAAAGTGTTAACTTTCTTATTCAAGCCAATGGCAACCCAATTATAATATTCTCTTAGAAAGTAAATTTACAATGATTATACTTAGCTGTTTGGCTGCCTTCTTCAATGGAAGTATTATCTAGATCAACTCTAAGCAGGAGAATTTTGGAAAACTGATAGCCCTCTATGAAAGTGCCATTGACCCAGCTGATTTTAACTTCCAAGTCACATTTCAACATGATTCATCAACATAATTGGATCACAATTACTAGCAAACTATGAACTACGTAAAGTGAGAATGCACCTCTAATAAGAAGGTTGCATTCCCAGATCCCACATTTCCATCGATAGTACGGACACAATTCTTTGGGCATTAAAGAGTCAAAGCATTGCTTGTAGTTCTTCTGATGCTTTCTTGGATGTCTTGGTGGAAGAGATCAGAGCTGAGAGGGAACTATCATTTACCAGCACACCCAAGTCAAATATTGTTCTACAGAGGTACACAACTGTTTCAGAATATCTGTCAACTACATGAAGTACAGAAAAGGAACCAGAGAAAGGTATGTTAGCAATCTCAAAACCAAAGACCATTTCTACCTGCCAGAAACACCTGCCAAATGTATGGTGGGAGATGTGGCTCTAGGATCAGGCTCATCAGCCACAGAGCCCATGACTAGTGACACCAAATTGGACACCTAGTTGGACAATCATTCTTGCTACTGAGTGATTGCAATGCTGACGACAGAGAGCGAGGAGTATCAGTGCTAACAGCATCACTGGGTTCACTAAAAGAAGTGGTTCACTCACCACAAGATAAACAAGAATGAATACAGCGCTTCATGTCTCTCACCAAACATATAGAACAACAAAGGTGCTAATGACTGCATTGTTCTTTTTATTTAACATAGATATGCTTCTTGAATGAATTGTACTTAAGCAGTGAGTAGCAGAGAAATCACGTACAGATCAATCTATTTCTGATGACCTGTACAAATTGTCAGCGTTGAAAGAAAAGTTATTTTTTCTTTCAGTCAGTATCTGCACACGTTCTACGTTGATGCAGAGTGGCTCATTGCTTTGGTGTGATCACTACACACAGTTCAGGGACAACAACAGTGTACTATTTTGTTTATTTATACTGCTGATGAAGGAGAGTGCTCCAAAAGCTAGTGCTGCCAATTAAATTTCTGTTGGACTAGAATCTGGTGTTGTGGATTTTTAATTTTGTACACCCCAGTCCAACATTGGCATCTCCAAATCATGACTATTATAGAACTGATGTATTGTTAAAAAGCTGCATCAGTTTCCGGTTGAGATAAATACTTTCCATTGTAAGGCTCATCAAAATTCTGGTGTATTCATGTCCAAAAACCATGTCCATTGAAAATGTAAACAAGCTCCCACTTACAGCAATTATTTATTTATCACCCATTAACGAGGGTCTTCTTCTACATATATTATGGTTACATCTATTTGAGTAGCTAAATGACTCATGTCTTCTCTATATGAGGTTCTAAATTAGTTTACAATTAATATGTTTTGCTTTAACTCTTAAAGCCTCAGGCAAGTATCACCCTACATTAACCTCCAAGCCTGCTATATATCTGTATGCCCGTCTATTACTTCTACCTAGTCTCCTAAGCAATTTCTGCACCTATGGGCACCCACAGGCAGCACACTATACAACGGTTAGTGACAGAGGAGTACTTTGTGCATATATTTGGATGCATGGAGTAAAGGTTGTTCTCCGATGTGTATTTTTCATGTTTAGAGAGCACAGGTTGGACTGCTTGCTTTGAACTTAATAGGTTATTGAAAAATAAGACTGGAAATCTCCCAGCAAGATCATACGCTGTAATCATAAAACTTGCAATAAGCAATACGAAAGCATTTTAATTTGAATGTTAGAATATAGTATTGCCTTAATATTCAATGTGTCCCCATATGCTATGTTCCACTCAATATGTCTACAAAACAAATCCAATTGGCTATTTCAGGAAGTGCAAAAATAGTAATACTTTCCTCTGTACATGTATCTCAAAACATTTTCAATACTTTTGTTTTACAATGTCCCTCCTTGTAAGGTGCACACCCTGATGGGTTTTCTGACTTTCTGGCCCCTCTGTACACAATTACTAAACATCTTAGATTACAATGTTACCCCCACTGCATCTCTGCAGCAATTTCCCCAGGTTTTAGTCTGTTCCTCAGCACTAATCTTGGACCTTGGATTGTGCCAAGATAAGCCAGTCAATTGAGGACAACACCCTGCACAGGAATGATCAGCTGGCTTCAGGCAGACCAAACAGCATCTTTTGCCAAGTTGCTGGGCCTCCACGTGCATTTGATGTTTCCCTCAGTGTGCTTCCCTAGCAACAGTCTTTTGAGCACAGAGTCCTGTAGGAACTGCTTGGGATGAACCTCAATAAAAACCACTGCATCCTTACAGAACCTTCTTTGCAAAGGCACATTTCACAAGAAAGTGAACAACAGTTTCTTCTACTCCACAGCCACCTCAAGGGCAACATGAAAAGGAGATGACACTCTGGAACGGATCTGACAGGAAGAGCCTTTCTCACCACCAGACATTCTATGTCTTGGTGCTTGTTCGTAAGTTCTAGCAATGAGGCATGCAGCCAAATGACTTTGGTAGTCTGCTCAGGGAACCATCTACCATCTCCTTTTCCTGCAGGATGTTGAGGACATTACATTGTGACCACTGCCTGATGGCCTTGGTGCATTTCTGAATAAACCTTTCTATGTTGGACAGTGGTACAACATAGTCCAACTCCCTGGAGCTCTCCACAACAACATGACCAGAGCAATGCTTCAGATCAGCAGGGTCAGATAGAACCTCAGCATTTGATGACTTGTTTGCAAACTAAGGATTCAGATGCACACACAGCGGTGACCATCAAGAAGAGGGTGATGTTGGGTATGACTCCTTTCTCTTTATCTAGATGTTTGTATATCATGCCCCTGAAAACACTGGTCTTTTTTGACTTCCAGGCAAAGTAGAAGATGGCTAAGTTAATCACCACAGCACAAGAGTGAGGGATGAGTCAGACCTATGCCATGTACTGCAATACTGAGACCCTGATAACTAGTTTCTTGCCTACAATGGACAGGGAGGATCGCTCCTCCATGCCCAGTTTTTGTTTGACCTTCCCATTTTTAACATGTACCCCAGTGCATCAAACTAAGTCCCCAGCACCTTCAGATAATCTCTCTTGACTATGAAGGAGATAAAGAATTGGTCACCCTATCCCTAAATAACATGGCATTGCGCTTGCTTTGATTTACTTTGGCATCTAGGGCCAATGCAAACAGATCACAGGTGCTAACCAACCTGTGCACTGATGATGAATCAAACAGAATATGGTGACATCATCCATGTACAGGGAAGCTTTAAGCTGTGTGCCTCTGTTACTGAGATGGTCACTCTCATCTACCTACATCCTTCCAGATGGTCATGGCAAAGCTTTCTATGCAGCACATTAACAGAACAGAGGAGAAAGGACAGCCCTGAGTAACTCCAGATTTAATTGGAAAGATTTCAGTTCCCTTCCATTGATTGAAACGGTGCCAGTGATGTTTGTGTACAGCAGCTGGATCCAACTGTGGATTCCATCCCTAACCCCCATTTTGGAGAATGCGTCTATCATTTAGTTGTCTATCATTCTGTCAAAGACCTTCTCTTGATCCAGGCTGATGAGGCAGACCCCCATGCCTCACACATTAGTGATATTGTCCCAGACCAGGGCAAAGCTCTCTTAGATTTACTGGCTGAGTACAGCACAGCTCTGGTCAGGGTGAATTACACAATTCCAGAGCTGTCCCAATTGGTGATGGAGTCTTGGGGTTTTGAAGTCCACTTGCAGCAGTCGCCATTTCCTAGTTTCCTTCCTTCCTTCTATCCAACCCCCCCCCCCCCCCCCCCCCCCCCCCACCACTCCTCCACTTGGCAACAAGGATGATAATGTTTCTTTCTGAAGTTGACACACTTCCCTTGTCCATCCTTTTCCTTCTGAACACTTCTGAGGATGAAGCATCTTTTGACATTTGACCTGATATGTCCCATCATGGTTCTTCAACCTTTGAAGACCATTTTGAGATTTTCCATGTTCCCTGGGGTCAGCAGACTCACATTCAATTCCCATATCTCCTACCACAACTCTGGTCTTGCTTTAGGGGACCATCAGCCAAGAGAAGGCAATGGCCAGAGAAAAACTCCAGCTTGACATCAATGGATCTAAGTGTGACAGCACGAGACACAAATAGGAAGTCTGTCCAGAGATAGACCGAACCCTGTCTAATTTAGACCAGATGACTCTACACTGCTCTCTAACTGAAGAATTGCTGAACAAAGTGTGCAACTTGGCATTTCCTATTGTCTCCTTCAGGATAGAATAATAGACTCCCTACAGTGTGGAAAAAGGCTTTTCAGCTGCACTGACCTTGCAAAGCGCATGCCACCTAGACCCCACACAATGGAAACTGACACAAACATGAGGAGTTACAGGCAAGCTCCACACAGATAACCACTCAAGGCTAGAATCGAACCGAGGTCCTGTGAGGCAGCAATGTTAACCACTGAGCTACCATGTTGCCCACCAACAATCTTTTAATTCACAGCCAAAGAGTCTGCCTGCAACTTCCAGTTTGCTCCAAGACTTTTGGTGGCCGACATTGTCCAGATAACCACAGTACCCCTGTTAGCAAAGCTCAAGTGAACGGGGCAGATTCCTCCTTCATCGTTCACCTTCAAAAATAACTTGACCTACTATTTGCTGCTGCAGATCCCAAAAGTATCCTCTACCTCAGTGTAATTCACAACAATGAACCATTCTGGTTAATTGATAAAGTAATGTACACATTACAATTAAAGACAGTTTAAGACCCTGAACTAAATATGTCTGATTAGTACTTACCCCTTTTTGGGACACAATTGGTTATAGTGAACACTTTACTGAATATAATCTCTAAGGTCAGTAATACATGTCCCTCCGAGCAAGAGGTCTGGGTTCAAGTCCCACTTGCTCCAGAGGTGTGTAATAACTTCTCTGAATAGGATGATCAAAAAAATCTTTGCACCCTACGATGGTTATATCGGAAACTCCAATTTTCTAGTTGGGATTCTTACACATCCTGGTTCAATACACTTGGAAGTAAGAGTACCGAATGCTGCTTACTTGCACTTTCATTTTAATAATACATTACAATTCAACACAGGAACAGGCCCTTCAACCCAACAAACTGGTGATGATTCTTAATCCTTATTTAGACCTGTTAGTTATTGCCCATATACAGTTTCTATCTCCTGTTTGCATCCCATTCTCATATCTATCAAGATATACCTTAAATGCTGCGAATATGCCTGCTTCCACCACCTCCCCAAGCAATGTGTTCCACACACCAACCACCCTCTGTGTGAAAACTTTTCTCTCTACTTCTCCAGTAAACTTACCCCCTCTCACCTTGAACCTGCATCTTCCTGTAAGTGACCTTTCCAACCTGGAAAAAAGCATCTGACTTTGCACCGTATCTATGCCTCTCACAATTTTTCAGACCTCTATCAGGTTGCCCGTCAGCCTGTCTTTCCAGCAAAAACAATCCAAGTTTCCCTAGTCTCTTATAACAAAAACCTTCCAGACCAGCAACATTCTGCTAAACCTTCTCTGTACCCTCTCCAAAACATCCACGTCCTTCTATTAGTGTGGTGACCAGAACTGTATACAATATTCCAAATGTGGCCCAACTAAAGTTCTATATAACTGTCATATAACTTGTCAACTTTTATATTCGATACAATAAAGGCAAGCATCACCAGGGGAGTACAGTGCTTCGTTGGTTAGCCCTACTGCCTCACAACACAAGGGACTCAGGTTTTACATAAACGATTTGGATGCGAGCATAAGAGGTACAGTTAGTAAGTTTGCAGATGACACCAAAATTAGAGGTGTAGTGGACAGCAAAGAGGGTTACCCCAGATTACAACAGGATCTGGATCAGATGGGTCAATGGGCTGAGAAGTGGCAGATGGAGTTTAATTCAGATTAATGCGAGGTGCTGCATTTTGGGAAAGCAAATCTTAGCAGGACTTATACACTTAATGGTAAGGTCCTAGGGAGTGTTGCTGAACACAGAGACCTTGGAGTCACAGGTAGATAGGATAGTGAAGAAGGTGTTTGGTATGCTTTCCTTTATTGGTCATAGTATTGAGTACAGTAATTGGAGGTCATGTTGCGGCTGTACGGGACATTGGTTAGTCCACTGTTGGAATATTGCGTGCAATTCTGGTCTCCTTCCTATCGGAAAGACGTTGTGAAATTTGAAAGGGTTCAGAAAAGATTTACAAGAATGTTGCCAGGGTTGGAGGAACTGAGCTACATGGAGAGGCTGAACAGGCTGGGGCTGTTTTCCCTGGAGCGTCGGAGGCTGAGGGGTGATCTTATAGAGGTTTACAAAATTATGAGGGGCATGGATAGGATAAATAGACAAAGTGTTTTCCCTGGGGTCGGGGAGTCCAGAATTAGAGGGCATAGGTTTAGGGTGAGAGGGGAAAGATGTAAAAGAGACCTCAGGGGCAGCTTTTTCATGCAGAGGGTGGTACATGTATGGAATGAGCTGCCAGAGGATGTGGTGGACGCTGGTACAATTGCAACATTTAAGAGGTATTTGGATAGGTATATGAATAGGAAGGGTTTGAAGGGATATAGGCCGGGTGCTGGCAGATGGGACTAGATTGGGTTGGGATATCTGGTCGGCATGGACGGGTTGGACCGAAGGGTCTGATTCCATGCTGTACATCTCTATGACTGTGTGGAGTTTGCATGTTCTCAGTATCTGCATGGGCTTCCCCTTGGTGCTCTAGTTTCTTCCCACAGTCCAAAGATATGCAGGTTGGGTGGATGGCCCATGCTAAATTGCCCATTATGTCCAGGAATCTACAGGGTAGGTGAATTAGCCATAGGAAATACAGTGTTAGAGGGATAGGTTAGGGGAGTGGGTCTGTGTGAGTTGAGGATTGGTGCAGACTCAATGAGCCAAATGGCCTGCTTCCACACTAAAGGAATTCTATGATTATCACCAGTGGTGCTACTTTCAGGAATCTGTAAGCTCAGCTCCCTCTGCATCCCAATACTGCTAAAGGTTCTGGCATTTATTGTATAATTCACACCTGAATTTGATCTTCCAAAATGCATCAATTTTCATATTACTGGATACTTGAGACAGTTTCATGCTGATGTGAAATTGGTATCATAATTATACTCAAGGTTCCAATCTCGACTGAACCAATTTTTTATATTCATTGTCTTCATGCACAGTTCATGGTTAATAGATGAAGTAATTTACATTACAATTAAGGACAGTTTAAGACTCTTAATTAAGGCACCCAACTTCCATCTAAACGAGAGACTGACAATTTGAACTTGAAATATGAGACCAGTTTGCATAATATTGGCTCATATTCTCTTGAGTATGGAGGATTGGGGATGATCTCAACTCATTAAAAAGATTAAAAGAATAGATAGGTCAAATGAAGAAATATTATTTTCTCTGATGAGGGATATTGAACAAGACAAATTGGAGCCAGGATTGGAAGTTGCAAGCAGAAATCATGCATTATCTCCTCAACGGTTTGAGAATGCTGGGTTAATTAAAATGTAGAAGAGTAGAAATGTATTTTTAAAATGTGTTTAGAGAGTTAAGGTTTATAGAAAAATGCAAATAAATAGATTAGAGCCGCGCATTAAGAATGATGGGACCGACTGAGAAAATGATTAACTTCTTCATATAACAATGATAAATAATAGTCCAATCAGCGGTTAAAACATACTCCAGAAACAAAGGGTGATAGCACTGGATTTTTTGAAGTGCCTGTTCCATAAAAGTAGCACCTTTCCACCTGTCCACATTGCAATCTGTCAGAGTAAGAGAACCGCGGATTTGCAGATCAGGATCTTTCCAAATACTGTTAAAGCAAAACAAAGCGGACCCGAAACATTAACTGCTTCTCTCATTACAGATGCTACCGGACCTAACAAGTTTCTCCAACAACTTTCTATTTTTGTTTCAGGTTTCCGGTATGCGCAGCTCTTTATTGAGAGAACAACGTTAAATCACTACAACATTCACACCTTAACCCTGGATTCACACCAGAATCCAAACCTTAACCCTGTGTCCACGGAGGGGAGGGGACCACGGGCATTGGGCGGAGTCTAACGGAGGGGCAGGCACATAATGAGCGGGCGGGACCTCAGTTGGGGGCGGAGTCTCACGAATGGGCAGACTCACAGTGAGGGGGCGGGGCCTCAGTTGGAGTGGGTCCAACCGTACGGAAACCACACAATGAGGGGGCGGGGCCGCAATTGGGATGGGCCCAACCGTACGGAAACCACACAATCAGGGGGCGGGGCCTCAGTTGGGATGGGCCCAACCGTACAAGAACCTACACAATGAGGGGGCGTGGCCTCAGTTCATGGAGGACCCTGGTATAGGAAGAACCGGAACTAAGGGGTGGGGCCAATCCGAAAGGGGCGGTGTCCACGGTGCTTATTTGCCTTTGATCCTCTGATTGGTGCGCGGTTGCCATGGAGGCCCGGCTTCGCCCGGGCCGCTACCTTTATAAAGGCGGAGCGAGCAGCGGACAGAGAAGCGGCACTGGAGGTGCTGCCGGAGAGAGGTGGGGAGCAGTGGCGTTGATAAATGTGCATGGAAGACTGCCACCCCTCTGAACTGCTATCCTCCACAACAAATCACCTCCGCAACTTCACCCGTACATTAGTTGAAGAGTTTTCAAAGTAAGAGAAAAGTTGGAGGCGAGGACAAGCCGATAAAGCGGCGCCACCATGTCTCTGGCTGTGAAGGAAAGAAACCAGGTCCGCCTGGTCTTCCTCGGGGCGGCTGGGGTGGGGAAAACTTCGCTGATCCGGAGGTTTCTGCTCGACACCTTCGAGTCGAAGTACAAGAGGACGGTGGACGAGCTTCACCGCAAAGAGTACGACTTGGGGTCCATGAAGGTCACGATCGAGATCATGGACACCAGCGGCAGCTACTCATTCCCAGCCATGAGGAAGCTCTCCATCCAGAGCAGCGACGCTTTCGCCCTGGTCTACGCTGTGGACGACGCCGAGTCCTTCGAAGTGGTGAGAAGCCTCCGGGAGGAGATCCTCGACATCAAGGAAGACAAGTACACGCCGATTGTGGTGATCGGCAACAAGGCGGACAACCCGAGCGACAGGCAGGTGTCCAGCGAGGAGATCATGTCCCTGGTGGAGCTGGAATGGAACAGCCGCTACCTGGAGTCCTCGGCCAAAGACAACGCCAACGTGCTGGAAGTTTTCCAAGAGCTCCTGCGGCAGGCGAACTTACCGAGCCGCCTGAGCCCGGCCCTGAGGAGGAGGCGAGAAACTTTCCCCACGGAGAACCATGCCCGACCTCCCATGAACAAAACCAACAGCTGCCGCATCTCCTAGACGCCCGGTTTCCCAAATGGACGGTCTTTCCATTTCGATTGATCCGATCAAAGTTATACCACAGATAATACGTACATAATTCTTCACCGCCGCTGAAGGTTGAAACCAAACCGAATGGATCCGCGTTTGGAAAAGCGTGTCTCCAAACTGGACAAAATCGTGCAACTGAACTTGTCACGGTGGCTAAAACAGAACGGGAGCGTTCGGCACGTATCTCAAAAACTGCTATCTATTAATTAGGCTGAATTTTAGTTTCGTTTTATTTTGATGATGCTGATATTTATTCAGTAAACTGAACAATTTGACGCTTGCATTTAAGGTAAACCCCATGGCGGGTTGACATCGAACCTGTGGTGTGATACTGTATCGACATTGGTCGAAGTTTCCCATACGGTTTGTAGCAGGCCGTGCGCCCTGGGAACTTTGTTTACAAAGTGTAAATAAACCACCATCGTTATCCAACACCACTCTAATTCACCATCGTTATTTGTTAATTAAGGGGTTGGCGTTTGTTTGTACATCCATGTTATTAGGTTGTGTCGTCAGGGTTACCGAGAACTCATATTCTTTTGTATATTTATTTTATAAAGTTGTTAATAAAATCTTTATCTCAAATAACTTGTTGGCTTTGTCGCCCACTAGCTTTGGACATACCTGTGTGTTTTCTTTTAACCTCCCCTATCTGCCCTCTCAGGGATTTCCCATAGTATATCCTGTATCCATACACATTCAACAATTGTTTCCACGTTCATTTTATGTTCGGGACAGGACCAAGAGGCCTTTACAAAAGGAGATCCTCAATAAAACTCATGCAGGAGAGTGCCCCCAACAGCAATTAGGGAACACTCGGGAGTTGCACGGAAAGAGCCCATATCTTCAGAGAATACAAGAGCCGGTAACACGGCAGTGACTCAAACACCATGATTACAGTAAATTCTACATGGTGCTTGGAGTTTGTGGGAGGCTAACGCAACTCCTAACTTAACAAAAAAAAACTAAAATAGATACATTTTAAATAAAAATAGCTTTCATAATCTGTATAAACGACCGGTAAATGGAACAAAATTCGTAAACGCGAATGGCACGGATGAAGACTGCGATCCGGGGCCAGTGTGAAGATTTCAGATTCACTGAGAGCTTATTACTATGGAGATACATGGCCTATGTTTTAAACAAACACTAAGGCTCTGATAGATGCAGATCTATACATTTAGCCGGATAATCGTTTAATCACAGTTTTTGACCAGGTTAATGTCACTTACTGGAGAATTACCCAGGATCTCCCTCCCCCCTTTGGCGTTGCGAGGCAGTTGAGATCCAAGTAGCTGCAGGACTCCGTTATACAGACAGAATTCCCCTTCCTTCGCCCAACAGTCATGTTAGACTGGAGCGCAGCGAATTGTATCGGTTCAAGTAATTGAAGTTAACTAACCTCTTAACCTTATCTGAATTATCTTGGATCGAAAGTACTCCTGAAACTGAAGTTACCTTGATGTGTAGATATACACGTGTAAGGCACGATACTCTGGTTTGGACTATTTGGATTTCTTGCTATAGGTAACACACTATTAACTACTGTCTGGAAAAAAATTGAAAACCATCTTCAGTCTTTTCCCCAGATTACCCAAATCCTCGTGTGCTCTGTCCCCTTGAGACTCCCCAATTCATTCTCTAATCTCTCACCACCTAGCGGAATATCACGGGTTTGCACGGGATGGGTTTTATTTAAATAGAGTAATCGCGAATGTTTTCATAGCGCCACCTTTGGTTTCTTTTACAAACAAATCAATGTACAATATTTTATTCGAGGTTTGCTATTTCTCTGAAGGTTGCACTCGGCTATGCCTTACCCTGCACAATTCTTAGCGTGAGTTTTCCTGACAGTGCAGTGATTGGCGACTCTGTTATGAACTTTGTGTAGCAGCGGCAAGGGTCTGTCCAGCTAGCCCCATCATTCAATGTGATCACGGCTAATCTAATACTTAAGTGGGTTTTACCCACCTTACCCCTGTAATCCTCTGTTAATCAGAAATCTAATAATCTCTGCCTTAAACATACTGAAGGACGAAGGATCCACAGCCCTCTGTGATAGAGTTTTAAAGATTCACAAGACTCTGAGGAAAGCCAAACGCATCTTAATTTCAGACCGAAGTAACATCACTCTCATTGTGAACCTATGCGTCTTATTCTAGATTCCCCAAACAGGGAAACCTCTCACCTGCATTTATCCTGTTTATCCCTTTATGTCTTCTGTAAATTTCAATGATATCACTTTTTATTTTTCTGAAACTGTAGAGACTGCAGACCCAGTTTGTCCGATGTCTCGTCATCAGACAGGTCTACCACCCCAGGAATAATTCCAGTGAACTTTGCACTCCAATCTGGCAGTAATATCTTTCCTGAGACAAGGAGATCAAGATTGCACGCAGTTCTCTCGGTGCAGTCTGACCATGTTGCTATACAATTGAAGCAAGACTTCACTCGTCCTGTACTCAAATCCTCTTGTGAAAAAGGTAAACATTCCCAATAGCCTTTCTAACACCTTGCTGCACCTGCATATTGGCTTCATCAGTGACACGGGGTCGTATATCCTTTTATACATCTATACTTTCCAACCTCTTACCATTTAAGAACTATTCTGCAGATCTCTTCCTCCTACCTTTCATTGTTTTCCCACATTATATTCCATTTGCCTGTTCTTGCCCATTCACTAATGCTATCCAAATCCTCCTGAAATAAAACCACTTTTACATCTTCCTCAAAATTCACATTCACAATTAGCTTTGCATCATCTGCAAATTTGGAAATATTACATTTGGTCCCCAACTCCAAATCATGAATATATATTGTGGTTAGCTGGGGTCTAAGCTCTGATCCTCGTGGTACCCCATTAGTCATTGTTGCCAATCTAAGAATAATCCATTTATTCCCACTAATGTTCTGTATGTTTGCAATCATTAATTCATGCCAATACATTACTTCCTATCCCATGTGCACTTTTTTCTAACCAGTGACCCACGGTGGGGGGGGGGGGGGGGGCGGTGGTACTTTATCAAAAACCTTCTAAAAATTTAAGTATAGGATATCCAACGGCTCTCTTCTATGTGTTTTGTTAGGAACAAAGAACATAATACTGCTTGCAATTATGCACAATTCCACAATCTTTAAGACCAAAGGGGATTGATTTCCATCAGCAAGCTTCAACCACCAAAAGGGTAGATGCAGACATTAAAATATTCCCAGAAAAAGGTCTAAGTGCTGGTCTATGTATAGATTACAAGCAGGAAGGAGTTCTCCTTAACCACATTCTGCCTCAGCCAACTGCTGCATCTTAGTGCGAGCATGGGGGTGATCCCCAACCTTAGCAGGTGTGGGATGCAATGTCCCAGGGTGGTGTGTATTATGGTGTGGGAGGTGTTTGGGAACAGGACATGGCAAACCTTTCTCTAAAACTGTCCTTGTCTCCTTTCAGCTGCTAGGATGCAGGTGTTAGTTTTATGCTGAGGATTTATTTTCTCGAGGAATTGAATTCCCAAATTCATTCCATGAAGCAACTGAGGAAGGGAAGATTCTTTCTATGTGTATAGGCTTAATTCAGTTTCTACATGTGAAAGGCCAATGTTCAAACCCATGTGTCACAAGAATTAGCCAAGATTGAAAATGTAACCATGGTCCATTGACTGATGTATATGTAAAGGAAAATTGCTCATTTTCTCTACTGTGTAATCTATAAATATTGTTCTTATATTAACAAATTAATGTGTTACTTTTACACCAAATCATTGGAGTGAAAGTAAAGGATTTGCAGAAGATTTCAGTAGGAAGTGCTATTGAACAATATTGTGCTTTCTGACTCAGAGATGACTCTCAGCAACTTCAAAGTATGAATAAGAGCTTTATTACAAATATTTTCAAAATGCTAGCAGCCACCAGCTAACACCCAGTTTCAGTTTCTCTAACCATAGTTAAGAGGCTTGACTAACAGCACACAAGGACATCAAGCAGGCAACACACACACAATAAAGCACTGAATAATTGAACACAACAAATAAGTCATTTTGTTGTACTTTACATGAAAAAGGTATATAATTGCAATGTGATTACAGCCGTGAGTCCACTGTGGGGGTGAACTAAGTTGTGGTGGAATTTTGTAACCCAAGTGAAAGTTAACAAAAATCTATAATTTGGATAAATGTTTTAATGCTAGATTCAAATAACAGCTCAAAAAGACTGTGTACTTCAGTCTCTCACTTATGGTGCAGCTAGGAATCTTCAAGAAATGAATGGGCAAACTAATGTTTTTTAAAAATCTTCAAAGTAATGCTCTTTTAATGTGCTACTGCTCCAAAAGAATTAACAAGTGCCATGTTTAAAAAGTGTGTTGTTTGTTTAAAAGGAGAGAGGAAAAGAAAAATAGATTGGCACCAGGCCACATTTAGTTTCACTCTTTTGATTAATTTTGTATCTTAAAGCCAACTATTTATGAAATACACTATAACTTAACAGAGAAAATTAAACAGCGATCTAATTAATGTCTATGCATTAAACCTGAAACATTTGTTTACGGCACCCATTCATACAAAAGTCAGACGGACAACCAAAACACAGTCAAGGAATTAATAAATTAACAAAACTGATCAGATTACTTAAGTGACTTGAATAATGCAAGTATAGGTGCATATTCCTTAGATGCTTTTCCAGAGATGTTAATCATGGCCACCCTCTCAGATCAGCCAGGGAAAGGCAGCAATACTTCTATCTCAGCTTTCACTCTCTGGACTACCAAAAGTTGGTGTGGCAGATTAGGCAGGGAGATTTCAAATCTCATGCTCTCTCATCAGCTTGTTTCCTCTGAAAAACAGTTAAAAAAAAACACTTCAATTCTGGTTCTTCCCAAAATAATAAACTCATTTTTTTCCTGAGGACTCAATTACCATTCAATAAGTGCCATTTGCTTGAATGCAGGGTCTCTTTCAGACTTGCTACAATCAATTCCCAGGTACTGACCTTGTTAAAAGTCAACTTTGCCTACGGCCATACTAGTCTGAAAACACCCGATCCAGTCTGATCTTGGAACATAGCGAGCAGGGCAGCGGTAGACGTATGGTACATGGCCACCACCATCCAACGCCTTAAAACAGCAGTGCTCGGACCCGACGTAGTGCACCAGTTGGAGGATGCTCAGGTGTGTGGTGGGATCCCGTCTGTGCTCACCCCAGCCCAGACGGAATTTCACATTGGCCCCAAGGTACTTCCCGCGGGAGCCTGTGCCCCACAACCTGAGCCGCCTCTGGAATTTTAATTTTGTTCCCTTTCAGGGGGTAAAAAGGGTCCTGTATAGACTGCTGCTGCACACCGTCCACCTCTTCTCCCTCATCCACCATCCGGACATGCCTTGGCATGCCCATTTGCCACCGGGTGGTGGGGATCCCCAGTGGAGGGCTCTCAACGCGGGAGTACTCCCCCTTTCTCTCGGGGGTCTGGGGTGGAGGGTGCTGCACGCAGCAGTCCCCAGCAACCAGATTGCGGTGGTTCACGGACTCCCAGCCCAACTACTTGTTCTGTGGCGCTTTGGAATCCGTGGACCACGTGTATATTGGGTGTGGGAGTTTGCATTCCCTTTTTGATTTTCTTAAAAACCTCCTCCTCTGCTTTTGGTTGCACTTCAGTCCCACGCTCCTGATCTTTGGGCAGCTGGTACGGAGGAGGGAGGGCAGGTCTGAAGACCACCTCGTGGGTCTGCTCCTGGGCCTGGCCAAACTGGCCATAAACAGGTCCAGGCAGCGGGCTGTGGAGGGGGTTGTTAGGGCCAACTGCCTTCCCCTCTTCCGCGGTTACGTTAGGATCCGGGTGTCCTTGGAGAAGGAGCACGCGGTGTCCACCAACACCCTGGAGATGTTCAGGGAGAGATGGGTGCCGCAGGGAGTGGAGTGCATTATTTCCCTCTCCAACTCTATTTTGATTTAATCCCTGCCCTCCCCTTCACTGTTTGATCACACAGCATTGCCTTTTGTGAAGGGCACTGCTTGTCACAGGCCACCTGGGTGTTTCCTTTCTTCCTAGTGGTGGAAATTGAATAAAGATTCGTATACCTTGTGTCTCACACCTGCACACACACACCATGGGTGCTGGGGAAAAAATTAGCACTACCGCAGTTAGGCAGTAGTGCGGGGGTAAAAAAAAAATACAGGAGCATCAGGGGTCCTGTTCATTCGGAGAGAAAAAAAGAAGAAAGAAGAAGGAAAAGAAAAAGGAAAAAAAAAAGAAATTAAAAGTTAGCTTTGGCCATCTGGTTAAACACAGTGCTTATCCCAGGGTCACTTCTCATGCCACAAATAGCTTCCAGGCCTGGCTTTACACTTAAACAATGTTTGCTTGGTCTCTTCTTTTCCTTTTACCACAAGCTATTTCAAAGTCCAGAAGTAATTTTCAGCAAACAATTCCCAGTCCCCAGCTCCAAATCAAAAGTGATAAAATAAAAAAAAATAAAAACAACAAAATGTCCACAAGGGCTCTAATAACCACAACATTTACCAGTTCCTCTTCATCTTTGCTCTTTACATTCTCAAAGAACTTTAACAAGTTTGTCAAACATGTTGTGGTTCTGTTCACCGAGCTGGGAATTTGTGTTGCAGATGTTTCGTCCCCTGTCTAGGTGACATCCTCAGTGTATGGGAGCCTCCTGTGAAGCGCTTCTGTGATGTTTCCTCCGGCATTTATAGTGATTTGTATCTGTTGCTTCTGGTTGTCAGTTCCAGCTGCCCGCTGCAGTGGCCGATATATTGGGTCCAGGTCGATGTGCTTATTGATTGAATCGGTGGATGAATGCCATGCCTCTAGGAATTCCCTGGCTGTTCTCTGTTTGCTTGTCCTAGCATTGTCCCAGTTGAATGCATGGTGCTTGTCATCTGAGTGTGTGGCTACAAGGATAGCTGGTCGTGTCGTTTCGTGGCTAGTTGGTGTTCATGGATGCGGATCGTTAGCTGTCTTCCTGTTTGTCCTATGTAGTGTTTTGTGCAGTCCTTGCATGGGATTTTGTACACTACATTGGTTTTGCTCATGCTGGGTATCGGGTCCTTTGTCCTGGTGAGTTATTGTCTGAGAGTGGCTGTTGGTTTGTGTGCTGTTATGAGTCCTAGTGGTCATAGTAGTCTGGCTGTCAGTTCGGTTGTCCATGTCCCTGTAGGTCTGTCTCTCTCTCCAGCAGACCGAGGTTACTGAACCTGGCTCTTCATGGCAGCCACCAACTTGCCCGTAGAACAAAGAACATCTTGCGCCGACTTGTGAAACCAATATGAAGCCGATCTAACCTTCAATATTAAATCATCCATATGCCTATCCATTGATCATTTAAATGCCCTTAAGGTTGGCAATTCCACTACTGTTCCAGGCAGGGCATTCCAGGACCCTACTACTCTGAGTAAAGAAACTATCTCTGACATCTGTCCTATATTTATCACCCCTCAATTTAAAGCTATGTTCCCTTGTGCTAGCCATCACCATCAAAGGAAAAAGGCTCTCACTGTCCCACCTATCTAACCCTCCAGGTTTCTTCTCTGTCTCAATTAAGTCACGTCTCAACCTTCTTCTCTCTAATGAAAACAGCCTCAAGTCTCAGCCTTTCCTCATAAGGCGTTTCCTCATAAGACCTTCCTTCCATACCAGGCAACATCCAAGCAAATCTCCTTTCCAAAGTTTCTACATCCTTGCTATAATGTTGGAGGCAGACAGACAGTTGCATGACCCACTGCACTGATGCAGCTTCTGGGCAATGAGGATCATTGTGTGCCACATACCTGCCACTCCAATTCGTCCCTGTGCGTGTGGACAAAATTCCTGATTGCAACCACTCCCTGGGGCTGAGCAGGTCCCTCGTGTCCAGCAGTATGCTGGGCAGGATGTAACCATGCCAATGCTTCCTCTGAGGCTTCAGAACTCTCATCTTCAGAGATTGTGAATATGACATCTGGGGGGAGTTGGGTGTCTCTCAAAGGACGAAGGAGATACTGATGATTCCTCCAAGATGCAAGAGAGAAATAGGTATTGTGGGCAGTTGTTAAAAGTGTTGTGTAATGAGTGACACTGACAGAGGGATAAATGTAAGAGTTGCAATAGAATGAAGAGTAGTACTTCCTTGGTCAATGGGGTGTGGCCTCCCCTTCTGGTCCTCCAGAAACAGGTCAGTCCCTCTTTGCACCACCCTCTCAAACAGGATCTCCAAGTTTCTGTCAGAGAATTGCAGTGCCATCTTCTCTTTTTCCGACATCTTCACAACGAGTCACGGAAGCTTTGGAATGACAGTGATTGTCCGAGACCACAGCATCCTTTTAAAAATGGCTTGCCGGCTCATGATACCAGTGAGTGGAGAGTTGTTCTCCGAGTGGCATGTGGTAAGATGGGTCTTGAAATGTATGTGAGGGGCACAATATGGGAGGGTTGGTAGTTAATGAAGTGAGTTTGGTAGGATGCGGTGAGTAATCCACCAACAAAACTGACATAATTTGTACTTAGCCAAAGTAAAATGGACAATTCAGCCTGAAGGATTATTGAAATGTTATCTTCTAAAATAAAAAGAATAATTTTTAAAAGCAATCCTTATATTATTGCTTGGTATTTTGACATATATGCACAATTCTGTGTACACAAATCAATTTAAAAAACTATAAATTGTACCTGACAGGTATTGACTTATTCCATATAAAATATTCTGCTTAACGAAAAGGTTGAAGAGAATATTACAGAATATGTTTGAAAGTTGCAAGCTTAAATTAGCATTGAAATATTGGTGTCTAAACTCCTTATTCCTGAAAGAATTAAATTCTGTTTGCATGGACTCAATGTAATTCAGCACTGAATTTGTAAAATCTGTACAAGGAAATTTGTTCGGACAGTTGTTTTATAGAGAAATGGTTGTTTAATTAAATGACCAACATCTATTTACATAATAAAAATCACTTCATAGATGCTGAAGTTATTCCTCTAATGAACATTTCCCAGAAGAGAGATTATCTTCATTGCTTGGTGTTTCTGCATGTTTTAAAACTACTTTCTTTCATTAAATCACTGTGCAATTTCATCCTCTTTTGACAGTGAAATGCTTTGTTTAAAAAAAAATCCCTTGATAGTCACATCACTAAGACTCATTAAATTGCATCTCAAATGTTCCACATCTTGAATATTTAACTTTTAAATTACAGAGTGCACTGAATTTATTGCTGAATAATCCTGCTAATTTGAGTGTCCTGATTCCCATGACAATGAGATGCAATTCCAAAGATGCATTACAAACTGAACAGTGAAAAAGGAAAAGAGCTTACAAATGAAAGAGAAATCCCCGTAGCCAATGATATCTGACCTAAATGTGTCAAAGCTGATCAACAGACGCCATGATTTACAATAGCCACTTAGACAAGAATCCTTAAAACCTGTTTTAAATGAATTGCTGTTTGTAAATTCATTTACCTCGTGATAACAATCAGTGAAAACAAATTGTTGAAACACATCCCAATAAACTGAAGATTTATAAGTACATTGAAGCTAATAACGCCAGTGGCAACGTAGAGGAAAGATTTGAATCACATCTTAAATCTCATAAGAACTGAACATAAGTATTTTAGAACAAGAAGGATCAATAATCAAAGCAGAAATCAAATCATACAGATACTAACAAATAAACCAAGATACAAAAATCAATAACATAACTTACTCACTTGTATAAATATTCATTGAACTTTCTTCATAATAATTCTTTACTTTGCATTTTGAAAACTGACTCTCATATGTATAGTTGCTTACTTTAAAATCATATAGTTAGTTTTGTCTCCAGCTTATTGAAATGAAGCATCTTATTACAAAATGTGAGCAAACTGAAAAGTCTCAGAGTGGAAACAAAACTATGGACAGAAGTGGAAACATCAGATTTCTTTTTCCTTCTGGTTATCATAAAATAACTCAATTCACTATAGGTGTCTTTATCACCTCTCCAGCCAGAATTAATTGACCTTGGTGCTTTGAATTTATTGGAGTTTTTTGTTTAATGCAATTGTTGCTGAATGACATCATCATGTAGCATGACAAATTAATTGCAGCAACATTGGATAATATTTGTGCAAGTTAAAGACAGGCAGCTTCCATTTTAATTCTCTTAAGCCAACTTTCTAAGACATCTGTACTTTGAAATTCCACAGTCTCTTTTTCAAAAAAGACTTGCTTGCATATTCAAAAGATATTTCCATGTAAACCTATGCAGTATCTGACAGACTGATTACAGTGTTCATGATCCTTGTGCTTTGCTTGACAGGCAACCTAGCTTGTTCTCTCAGCATTCGTTTGAACAGATTAGGGCTGCTTTTATTTCTGTCTTCATGAGGTATACACAAATGACTATTGTTTACTATTTATATGCTTATTAGCTTTGTAAGATTACATTTGCAGTGTGACAATTTTATCTGAAAATGTGTAACATTTGGGTTGTTTCCTATTCTATTTGCTGACAGCATCCAATTACACTCCATTTGGTTCAGATTTATAATGGGCGTGTAAATACATGTTGTTAATCGAACATACAAAGTCACATTCTCACAGATTACTTGTTTATAAATATTGCACATGGAAATTTACAGAATATAATATTGATACCAATCCTTAGTAACTATTAGACTATTACATAGAATTAATGGATTTCCTGAAGCAGTATTACTGTTAAATTGGAAGACACTTTGTTGATGATATATTGGTATTTGATGATGCAGATATTTTGCTTTCAAAAGTCACTTATGAAAAAAAATAGAATGAGGAAATGACGTCTATATGGATTTGGTTACCTGTAGCACACTTAGCAGTAGATACTTGACAAGATAAGTGGTTAATTTGGAAGTTCAATTGGTGCAGATATTGAAAATAGAACTTAGCATGAATACAGGCTCTCAGCTATTTCCACAGCTTAAAATACTTCTTGAAATTTAACCCTACACAAAATTATTTATTTTGAATACTTTTGGTCATACAGAAACAAACAAAAACATCCTCTTTCATTTCTCGTGGGTATTTCTTCAATTAATATGGTCTTCATCTGAACCAGAGGGGTTACAGTATCCTGGGGGGGGGGGGGGGGGGGGGGGGGATTTCGCTAAGGCTATGGGGGTGGGTTTAAACTAATCCAGCAGGGGGATGGGAACCAAAACTGTAGTTCGAGTATAGAAATGGTTGAGAGTAGGGAGGTCCGAAATCAAGTTTCAGGGATACAAGATGGCACCGGCAAGCGAGAAGTTGGTTTGAAGTGTGCCTACTTCAACGCCAGGAGCATCCGGAATAAGGTGGGTGAACTTGCAACATGGGTTGGTACCTGGGATTTCGATGTTGTGGCCATTTCAGAGATATGGATAGAGCAGGGACAGGAATGGTTGTTGCAGGTTCCAGGATTTAGATGTTTCAGTAATAACACAGAAGATGGTAAAAGAGGGAGAGGTGTGGCATTGTTGGTCAAGGACAGTATTACAGTTGCAGAAAGGATGTTTGGGCACTCATCAACTGAGGTAGTATGGGCTGAGGTTAGAAACAGGAAAGGAGAGGTCACCCTGTTGGAAGTTTTCTATAGGCCTCCAAATAGTTCCAGAGATGTAGAGGAAAGAATAGTAAAGATGATTCTCGACAGGAGTGAGAGAGACAGGGTAGTTGTCATGGGGATTTTAACTTTCCAAATATTGACTGGGAACACTATAGTACGAGTACTATAGATGGGTCAATTTTTGTCCAGTATGTGCAGGAGGGCTTCCTGACACAGTATGTAGACAGGCCAAGGGGCGAAGCCACATTAGATTTGGTACTGGTGTTAAACTTGGAAGTAGGTGAGCACTTTGGTGATCGCGATCACAATTCTGTTATGTTTACTTTAGTGATAGAAAGGGATAGGTGTATACCACTGGGTGAGAGTTACAGCTGGGGGAAAGGCAATTATGATGTGATTAGGTAAGATGAGGAAACATAGGTTGGGGAAGGAAACTGCAGGGGATAGACACATTAGAAATGTGGAGCTTATTCAAGGAAAAGCTCCTGTGTGTACAGGTAAGTATGTACCTGTCAGGCAGGGAGGAAGCTGTAGAGCGCAGGAGCCATGGATTATGAAGGAAGTGGAATCTCTGGTCAAGAGGAAGAAGGTGGCTTATGTTAGGATGAGATGTGAAGGCTCAGTTAGGGTGCTTGAGGGTTACAAAGGTAGCCAGGAATGACCTAAAGAAAGAGCTCAGAAGAGCCAGGAGGAGACATGAGAAGGTGTTGGTGGATGGGATCAGGGCAAACCCTAATGCTTCTACAGGTATTTAAGGAATAAAAGAATGATGAGTAAGATTAGGGCCAAGCAAGGATAGTAGTGGGAAGTTGTGTATGGAGTCAGAGGAGATAGGGGAAGCACTCAATAAATATTTTTCGACAGTATTCATTCTAGAAAATGACAATGTTGTTGAGGAGAATACTGAGATACAGGCTACTAGACTAGGTGGGATTGAGGTTCACAAGGAAGAGGTATTAGAAATCCTGCAGAGTGTGAAAATAGATAAGTCCCCTGGGCTGGATGGAATTTATCCTAGGATCCTCTGGGAAGCCAGGGAGGAGATTGCCGAGCCTTTGGCATTGATCTTTAAACCATCATTGGCTACAGGGATAGTGCCAGAAGACTGGAGGTTAGCAAATGTGATTCCCCTGTTCAAGAAGTGGAGTAGAGACAACCCCGGTAATTATAGACCAGTGAGCCTTACTTCAGTTGTTGGTAAAGTGTTGGAAAAGGATTATAAATCCTATCCCTTATAACATCTAGAAAAGAATAATTTGATTAGGGATAGTCAGCACGGTTTTTTGAAGGGTAGGTCATGCCTCACAAACCTTATTGAGTTCTTTGAGAAGGTGACCAAACAGGTAGATGAGAGTAAACCGGTTGGTGTGGTATATATGGATTTCAGCAAAGCGTTTGATAAGGTTCCCCACAGTAGGCTATTGTACAAAGTGCAGAGGAATGGGATTGTGGGAGATATAGCAGTTTGGATCAATAATTGGCAAACTGAAAGAAGACAGAGGGTGGTGGTTGATGGGAAATGTTCATCCTGGAGTCCAGTTACCAGTGGTGTACAAGGGTCGGTGTTGGGTCCACTGCTGTTCGTCATTTTTATAAACGACCTGGATGAGGGTGTAGTAGGGTGGGTTAATAAATTTGCAGACGACATGAAAGTCGGCGGAGTTGTGGATAGTGACGAAGGATGTAGTAGGTTACAGAGAGACATAGAAAAGCTGCAGAGCTGGGCTGAGAGGTAGCAAATGGAGTTTAATGCGGCCAAGTGAGAGGTGATTCACTTTGGTCGGAGTAACCAGAATGCAAAGTATTGGGCTAATGGTAAGATTCTTGGTAGTGCAGATGAGCAGAGAGATCTCGGAGTTCAGGTACACAGATCGTTGAAAGTTGCCACCCAGGTTGATTGGGTTGTTAAGAAGGCATACAGTGCTTTAGCTTTTATTAATAGAGGGACTGAGTTCCGGAACCTTGAGGTTATGCTGCAGCTGTACAAAACTCTGGTGCGGCCGCACTTGAAGTATTGTGTACAGTTCTGGTCACCGGATTTTAAGAAGGATGTGGAAGCTTTGGAAAGGGTGCAGAGGAGACTTACTAGGATGTTGCCTGGTATGGAGGGAAGGTCTTACAAGAAAAGGCTGAGGGACTTGAAGTTGTTTTCGTTAGACAGAAGGTTGAGAGGTGACTTAATAGAGACATATAAGATAACCAGAGGGTTAGATAGGGTGGACAGGGAGAGCCTTTTTCGAAGTATGGTGACAGCGAGCACGAGGGGACAAAGCTTTAAATTGAGGGGTGATAGATATAGGACAGATGTCAGAGTAGTTTCTTTACTCAGAGTAGTAAGGGTATGGAATGCTTTGCCTGCAACGGTAGTAGATTCACCAACTTTAAGTACATTTAAGTCGTCATTGGATAAGCATATGGACGTACTTGGAATAGTGTAGGTTACAGGGGCTCCAGGTTGGCGCAACATTGAGGGCCGAAGGGCCTATGCTGCGCTGTAATGTTCTATCAAAATACTGAGCAAGAATCACTGGAAGCCAAATAAATATTTTATAAAACTCAACACGAGGACTAATCTTGCTGCTTTAATAAAATACTAATTTGAAATAAGATGATTAATATAATAGATATAAAAACTGGAGCAGAAGTTCAAACAGAACATGATTTCTTAGATTACACTAAGAAGGGAGAAAAGACCACTCCTATTAGACAGATCAACATACACAGACCAGCATATACAATGAATAACCCCAGTAATGGGTTAAGCCCTTGCCTTTAATTAAAAAAAAAACAATTTTTGAAGAACCGCTTAGCAGTGTCTTAATAGATTGTGTAGGACCCCTACCTAAAAAGCAGGAATGGGAACCAGCATCTTTAATCTATTATGAGTACTTCAAATTGATTTTATGAAACATTGCTTGTAGAGAAAACAAAATGCAAACATGGTACTGAGAAAGTTCAATTTCTCACAAGATACAGATTACCCAAAGAAATGCAATTGGTTCAGTGTTAAAACTTCACATTTCAAATATTCAAAGAAAATAGGACTGATTTTCAATGAAATAATTTACATCTTCTGTTTATCAGGTGCATTAGAAAGCTGACATCAAACTTTGAAGACAACAACTGAAGACAATAATTGAGCTTATTGTCAAAAATATCCAAATGATTGGGATAAAAGAATTGCCTTTCTACTGTTTATCATTGGCGATGTTTCTAATGAATCCACAGCATCAAAACCTTTGGAACTGAAATATGAACATGAGTTGAGGGGAAAACTTAAATTGATTAAAGAAAACAAATTGATTAACCAAAGCTCAGAGTCTACGTTAGCTTACAGTTAATGTTTCCGGTTCCAGAGGGATCCACACCAAAGCTTATAAGTTGGTCAATAAGCATTTTAAGAGTTCAAAATATAATGAAAACTAGAGCAGATTAAACAGCCAAAGTTAAAAGATTTGTTGCTGGAGTAAAGATATTAGTATTGTTACTTGTCTCTGGGGAAGGATTGAAAGCAAAGTTCTCAAATCAAAAAGAAACTAAATGAATAAGTTATGTACTAAGTATTTCAGACAGGACAAAGAGTCAGTGATTAGGTCATTTCATTTCCTTAATGAGATATTATAATAGATGATAGTCAGGAGCAGAGTGTTTTCAGCAGTGGCGAAGAAATAGGGAACACCAAAACAAAACTGGAGAATATATCAGAAATTTAAAATTCAAAGTTGTATACCCTTCATTATTTTATCAACCTCTATAAAGATAACCTCTCAAACTCCTACATTCAAGTGAACAAAGACACAACCTATTCAGCCTCTCCTTAGAATTCAAGCCCTTAGTTCATGACAACATCCTAGTAAATCTCTTCTGAACCCTCTCCAACTTATGAATATCCTTATAAACAGGGAAGCCAGAACTAGACACCATAGTACAGAAGAGGTCTCACCAATGTCCTAAACAACTGCAACTCCTATACTCAATGGTCTGAGCAATGAAAGCAAGCATGCTCAATGCCTTCCTAATCACCCTATCTTTATAAACTTCAAAAGAATCAAGTACTTGGCTGTCTGTTCTAAACACTACCCCTTGGCCTTACTTTTAATTGTGTAAGCTTTACTTTTGTTTGCTTTTCAAAATGCAATACCTTTCATTTATCCAAATTAAACTTATCTGCCACTCTTCATCCCATTGACTCAATTGATCAAGATCTCTTTGTGGTTCTAAACTGCCACAGAGTCAGATGTACAGCACAGAAACAGACCCTTTCATCTAACTCGTTCATGCCAACCAGATATCCTAAATTAATCTAATCCCATTTGCCAGCACTTGGCCTATATCCCTCTAAACTCTCCCTATTCATATACCCATCCAGATGCCTTTTAAATGCTGCAATTGTACCAGCCTCCACCACTTCCTCTGGCAACTCATTCCATACATGCACCAATTCTGCGTGAAAAGGTTGCCCTTACGTTCTTTTGAAATGTTTCCCCCTCACACCAAATCTATGCCTTCTAGTTCTGGACTTCCCCACCCCAGGGAAGAGACCTTGTCTATTTACCCTATCTATGCCCCTCATGATTTTAGAAACCTCAATAATGTCACCCCTCAGCCTCCAATGATCCAGGGAAAACAGCCCCAGCCTATTCAGCCTCTCCTTATAAACTCCCTAAAAACTTTTAAAGAAAGGCATACAATTTGAATAGATGCATGAATGTCACAGTACTTTTAATTACTGGAAAGTTGAGTTGACAACTGTACTGGTTTTAGCTGAACTAAATTATTAGAAGCTATTCAAACTGTCTGATGCTGGTCAGTGACATTGATATGGGGTCCTTTTTATAAAGATAATGAAATAGGACCATATAACATAGGAGTAGAAATGGGCCAATCAAATGAGAGCTGCACTACTCAATGAGATCCTGGTTGACATGGTAATCCTCAACTCCACTGTCCTGCCTTTGCCCTATCACCCTTGATTCGCTTATTGATTAAAAATTTGTTTATCTCAACCTTAAATATATTTCATGAATGCAGGCTCGATTGTCCTCAGCAATAAAGAATCCCACAAATTCACTCCCCAGCAGAAGTTCCTCCTCATCTCGGTCTTCAGTGTGCAGCCCCTTTGTTTGAGAACATGCTCTATGGTCCTGGACCTTTCCAAAAAGGGAAACCACCTCCCTCCATCAAGTTCCCTAAGCATCTTGATATTTCAATAAGGTTGCCTCTCATTCTTCTAAATTCCAATGACCACAGGCTCAACCAACCTTCATAAGACAGTCCTTCCGTATCTATTAACAGCCTAATAAACCTTCACTGGACTGCCTCATTGCCAGTGTATCTATTCTTAGATTCGAGGCCCAACAATGTTCACAGTATACCAGCCGTGATCTGACTTGTGACTTTGCTAATTTTTTTTGCAAAACCCTTCTACTTTTATACTCCACTATCTTTGATATAAAAGAGAAAAACATCATTTGCCTTCCCTATTACCTGAATTTGGATTTTAGATTTTTATGCTTCATGCACAAGGACTCCAAAATCATTCTGTTCTGTAGCTTTCTGCTGTCTTTCCCCATTTAAATAATATTCAACTCCTCTATTCTTTCCTTCAAAGTGCAAAAACTTTTTTTTCCACATTATATTCCATCTGCCAAGTTTTTACCCACTTGCTTATTCTGTCCGTATCCCCTGTGGAGATGTTGTGCTATTCTCATCACTTGCCTTCCCAACTATTTTTGTGAATCCACAAACTTGCCTTTGTGCATTCACTTTCCTCATTCAAGTAATTAGCATTGGTATGGACCAGGCCAGACCCCCTCAAAATATTTTAAGAATGTAGTTCAGACCCTAACTTTGTTTTAGGCAAACGTAAGGTGGATCTCCCAGGAGTTATGCAACTGGCCAAACTACACAGCTTCAAGTAAAACAGAATTTATTATACCATATGGTAGAAACACAAACAAAACAGAATTTAGACTATTGGAAAACCCAACCAACTCGACCCTGAAACTTAATAAAGGAGCTGTTCCAATTTCCTGCAACATCCCATAAACATAGCCTTTGGCATAAGTTAAATTTAAACACAGGTTTTTACAAACAGGATCGATGTCAGAGAGAAAGTTCAGGCAAGACCTCTTTTCACTGTAGCTGCTTCTGTTACCAGTAGTGCTCTAACGGCTAAAACTAAACCAAACAAGAAAAACCCTGAACTGGGAGAACTGTCTGCTCCCTTTTTATTGTACAATTGTTTTTAAAAACCCTAAAAGCCATTTATCTAATTGTTACCTTGGGCAGTATGTTGGCCATTAAGCATAGACTCCAAAACTCAGACAAATTGGAACATCTGCATTTTCCAGCCCCTCTTGAAGGACAACATAACCTTGTTAAAGAGCAGCATTGTCACAATATATAAATAATTGTGGCTCCAGTATTGGTCTCTCAGGCTCTCCACTATTTTCAGTTTACCACCTTGAAAATACCCCTCTTATCTGAACATCGTCTTCTACTTGCTAGTTAATCCTCTATCCATGCTAATGTACAACATCCAACACCATGAGCTCTTATTAAAGTAGCCTAATTGTGGTACCTTCCCAAATACCTTCTGAAAATCCAAATATACAACTACTGCTCTCCTTTCAGCTAACCTGCTTGTAACCTCTTCAAGGAATTCTGGTAAATATGTCAGGCATGATTTCCCCTTCATGAAGCCATGCTGATTCTGCTTGATCATCTTAAGTATGTCTAAAAGCTCTATTACAGCCACTATACTAGACTCTAGGATTTTGCCAACAACAGACGTCAAACTGACTGGCATATAGATATTTTGTGTTTTGTCTCCTTTTCTTAAAATGAATGAAACACTGTAACACTGACATTTTCAGTATCTGAATGTTTGGATGATTATGACAATTGCATGCACTATATCTGTAGCTACATCCTTTCATATCCTAGGTTGCATGCAGAGCACTTTTCAGTCTTTAGTCACGTTGGCTTCCCTAGCACTTTTTCTCCAATGATAGTGTATTTATTTTCTCTTCTCCTTTGCCTGGTAATTTTGGAATCTTTAAGTAGTTCCTATCATAAAGATGCAAAGTATTTATTTAACTCCTCTGCCATTTCTTGGTTCCTCACTGCAATTTCCTCAGCCACATTCTCTAAGGGGGCTATATTCACTTTGATTTCACTCTTTTTTAAACACACAGAATTTCTTGCCATCTATCTTAATATTACTTGCAAGTTTACCTTCTCCCCCTATTATTTTTTGGTCACCTTTTTGCTTTTGAAAACTTTCCCAATCCTCTGGCCTACCACTAACCTTTGCATGTTGTACAGGCTTTCATTCAACTTGATACTGTTCTTAACTTGCTTGGTTAGCAGTTGTTGGCTCACCCCCTTCTGAGAATACTTATCTTTGCTGGGAGCCATGCACCATTTTCTTAAAATTCTGCCATTGTTCCTCAACCTCTGTTAGAGACAAAAAAAAACTACAGATGCTAGAATGTAAGGTAGACAGGCAGAAGGCTGGAAGAACACAGCAATCAAGCCATCCAGCATTAGGAAGTAGAGAAATTGATGGGAGGAATGAACTGACTGGACATCCTAGTCACCACACATTTTAATTCCCCTTCCTAATCATTTCTGACATGACTATTCTTGGCCTTCCCCATTGCCACAACAAACCAAACCACAAATGGGAGGGATAACACCTCATTCTCCACCTGGGCAGTCTACAGCCCAGAGGACTCAATGTCGAGTTCTCCAATTTAAAATAGCCTCCCTTCTCAGCCTGTCCCCGTCCCTTCCACTTCTCCCAGCCACCTGATGGATTCATTCCTCCCTGACCAACCAGGTCGTACCCTCTGCCTGTCTTCACCTATCCCCACTTCAACACCTGCCCCCACCACCCCCTACACTCAACCCCAGTCCTGAAGAAGGGTTACACCTGAACCTTCGACTTCTGCACCTCCTGATGCTGCCTGGCTTGCTGTGTTCTGCCAGCCTCCTGCCTGTCTTCATTGTTCCTCAACCATCATGGCTAAATTCCTTTCCCAGTCCAATCCAGCCAGCTCTTCCCTTATTCCTTTGTGATTAGGTTATTTCAACTTATTTTCATCTCAAGTTCCTCCCTCTCAAACGGAATGTTAAATTCGACCATGCTGCTTCCTAGGGAGATCTTTTGCTGTGACATAATTTATTGAACCTGCTTTATGACACATCAAAAGATCCAAAATAGCTTGATCCCTGGCTAGATGAACATATTGCTCAAGAAAACTGAACATACACTGATTTCTTCTTAGCTACCGCTTCCAATCTGACTGTCCCAATCTACAAGATTAAAAGCACCTATAATTAATATACTGCCTTTGTTACATCACCTCATTATCTTATAATTTATTTTCTGTTCCACCTAATACTTACTTTTAAGATTACACGTACCAGTGGCTTCCCTGCCTTTTTGTTTCTTGCCTCCTCTGTAGGGATCCACCTTCCAATTCAAAATAATTTTTTGCTATTGTACTTATGCCATCCTGTACCAATAATGCTTCACCAAAACCCTTTCTTTTCTGCCTGCCCTTTCAAAAATTCACATACCCCAAAATATTTGGTTTCCAACTTTGATTTCCTTTTGATCACGTCTCAATAAAACTGAAAGGTATTTTTGAAGAAACTGAACACACCAACAGAAATATTCAACAGCAGCATGTCCCTGATGGTCCGTTATTTTGAAATATATATCATTGTGAATTATACTTATTTATATAACCCACGATTATTTGATTTTTAAAAATTATTTCAATGGAGTTTAATCCTTCAACACTTTAAAAATGCTTCATCGGTCTGGAAGTCAACGTTCTAACAGATATCTTATCAAGAGCACAATAAAGGAAATGGAATGCTGTTATGTGAGCAGACTTAAGTATTAACTACTGTAAAGTTGCATTGGAAGTGTTGAACATAATTTATATGGGAACTGAAACTTCCTCATACATTTCCATTCTTTCGGAAGATATTACAAAAGATGGGATTTATATATAATTGTCTTTTCAATCTACAGATTTCAAAGGAAATTTGGGGATTTTGTTTTGCCATATATTTCAAAATTGTTCTAATTGTTATGTGCAAATTTAATTTATTTTTTGTAATAAACTGGTTTTATTGTTAAAATCAAATACAAAGCCATGTGTTCTTATGTTTCAGTGAAAGGCCACCATGCTATATTTAAAGAAAAGGACAATTTATCAAGCCAGATTTCTGTCTGGGATCTGACTTACCCAATATTAACATAAACTGTAATTAAAAGAACCCTTGACTCCCCGATTTCTTCAGCATTAAGCACAAACTTTCCTTGGACCATATTGTCAAGTTACTTTAAAACCAATGTTTTACTATTCCATTGTGGCACACTGATGTTTATATAATGATCCTGATTTTTTGGATGCGTTCTATAAAATAGAATATAGCTTTAATTGCCTGAGTGTATAGGTACAATTTGATAATAGGCATTTAACGAGCGGTGGGTGGAACGATGGGTTGACAAAACAACAGGGAATCTGAAGGACCATAAAGTCCATTATCTGCTTCATTATATACTTTGAACCCAGCTACGTAGAACCTTACTAGGTCTCTGGATTAATAGTCCAGTGTTAATACCACTACCTAGATAATAGACTAAATTTTGCCATCATTGCCAAGCAATGGTGCTCCCTATGGCATTAAAGAAATCTGCCCCCCAAAGATCCAGTGATCTCTGCCATTGTTTTATCCATTTCTCAACAGCTGTTTAACTCTGGAGCCAAGTCAAAGGAATGCCTTGGGATGTAGTTGCAGTGGTATCACCAAGTAAGCAAATTAGCAAACAAATATGGCTGAAATATTCAGCCTGTCAACCTGGAAGTTAAAATTGTACGGCATGTCAGGTTTGAAAGCTCCAATGTTTTTAGGCATATTTTAGGCACAATTCTTCTCTATTGCTAAGAATGCCCAAGCATACCTGAGAAAACCTCTCCCTCTTCAAGGATACCTGACCACCTTAACTGTGACTGCTTCCCAACCTCCCCCACAAAAAGTGCTTCAGGATCACATCCATAGGGGCACCTTATCTCTCCAAAAGGGTACAGCGGCTATCCAAACAAATTAGGAAAGTTCAAACCAGCTTTCACAGGTTCAATGTGCACACTGAATTCCATGCAACAATGATGCCACAACTCCACTCCACTATGGCTAGCTGCCTCCTTATACATTCACAAAACAACCTGGCAGTAATTTGCTCCTACACTGTCCTGATTGCGCCTCTGCTCCTGTGCAGTGTTTGGGATCGGAATGTGTTATTTCAAACTATCTACACCATTTCACTACAATGAAATGCTCTCTGTCATGGCAAACATTTGGACCCTAAGCATTTTTAATTTCCTAGTTGACAGGTTGAATATTTCAGCAATGATTTGTTGCTAATTTGCTTGTTTGCTGATACCATTGCAGCTACATCCAAGACATTCCTTTGACTTGGCTCCTGAGTTAAACAGCTGTTGAGAAAAGTGTAAAACAATGGCAGATCTTTCGGGGCAGTTTTGTTTGAAGTCATAGGGACCACCATTGTTTGGCTGCTGACCGCAGAATTTAGTCTATTATCTAGGTAGTGGGATTAACACTGGACTATTACTCCAGAGATCTAGTAAGGTTCTATGGACCTCGGTTCAAAATATCTAATGGCAGATCATGAATATTTAATTCATTAGAAATATGGAATTAATTGTCTAATAATGACCACGAAACTATTGCTGATTGATGGAAAAAACCCAAATGATTCACTAATATTCTTAATGGAAGGAAACTGCTAGCTTTACCTGGTCTGGTCTACGTGACTTCAGTCTCACATCAATACGGTTGACCTCTAACGACCTGCTGGGCAATTAGGGACTGGCAATAAATGCTAGTTTAGCTAGTGGCACCCACATCCCATGAATGAATAAAACAAAAATTTATACAAATAATCCAGATAGTTTATCTCAATCCCACAGTTGCATAAACTCCTTGCCCTATTTTATTACAGGATTAAGCAAAAACACCTTGTTATTTTACATTTAATACAATTTCACTGAAAAGATAATTGTAAAATCTCATAGCAGTACAACTTTGCCAACCATATCCATATTAAAAAAAATTGTACACAGCTACTCAAATTCGATTAAATGACAATAATCATGCTGAGCATTAATTTGCAGATTATAAATGATCATTCAAAATAGAACTCTGCATTCATCTGCAATCTTATTCATATGCACCTATTTGCTCTTGCCTAATTACTTCAAGATTATTAAGACACATTCAATTCTAAATAGGGATAATTTTTTTTAAACCAATGGACCAGAGTATTTGGCTAAGTATGTTTATATCCTTAGAGGCCAACTCAAAATGAATTCTGGTCTTGTACTATACTTATACACAGCATTGCTTGGTATTTATTGATAATAAGGCATTTCCAATGCAAAACATCATTCCAGTTGTGTTCAAAAACAAAAATTCTTCTATAAAATCCAATGCTTAACTTATAGGAGTTAATAGCTCAAATGTGGCAAGCAAAAGCATATAGCTTGAAGAGGTAAATGGAGGCGTAATCTTTTATTCATTGTTGATTTAATAATACATACTCTACCAGCAAAAATGAAAATAAGTTTTAACATTACAAGGTGAAAACTTGATTTGGACAAATATTTGCTGCACAAAGTATGCACGCACAATGGTTGTCACAACTTTTCAATGCTCTGGCTTGTGTCAGTTCTGTTGCTTGTTCTGTTATAAGGAAACATGCAAAGGGAGGGGCATCCATTAAAGTAAACAAAATGGATCAAACTTGTTTACTTATGTAGGTGAATCCAAATCAAGCTTTAATTTCAAATGCATTTAAACATCCAAATGTTTCACCTGAAAAATCCTTGTTTCTCTAAACATTTGTTTTTATTTGTCATTTAATTAAGCTAATTGTGCTTTGTTATCTCAACAAAGTAAAGTTTGGACAGTTTCTTTAAAAAACAAGTTCCACTTTTTAACAAAATCACAAATTCCTCTTAGTGCTGGAGGTGGCATTGACATTTGATATCTCACATCCATACTGAACACTTCCATTGGGCTCTGAAACTGCTTAAAAGTGAGTAACTAATTTCAAATTACAACAGTGCTTTGACATAACATATCTCTATTAGAGTTTGAACCCTAGCAGATTATATACAAAAGCCTTTTATATACAGCAATCTAATTCTTCAAAGCAAATTTCAAGGTGAGCAAACCTCCATGAATCATTTGGCAGATTAGGATAGTCAAACTTCACAATGTGCACTGAAACCCAAAACAAATGCCACCTCTTTTTTTCCAAAAAAGGAGGTGCAGCCAAAATTCTTCATTAACACTTCCAATAGCAATCTGGTATTAGAAGTATAATTCCTCTTCAAATCAGACCACACGAATTTGGAATGCTGGTGTCACTTTGCAGTTACAAATTAAATTATCTCAGTTAATCACAGGGTTTTGTATAGGCTGCACTTGACAATCAAGTGGGTGGATATAAATTGCCAACACATATATATACACTTTATATATATATATATATACACACACGCACACACATATACTCACACACATATACACACACACACATTCACTGGTACCAGACCAGGGTGTCAAACTCATGGAATGGTTTGATGATTAGTTTAAATTGGGGAATTTTGTCAATTGACTTTCAACATAGCACTATATACTTCGGAAAAAAAAACTTTTACAAGGTTTCCTAAATGGTTTAAAAGGTTTGTTTCTGATGTAGTTTATTAAGTATTCACCATTTAATGTTTCAGAGCCACTTAGAGCACCATCATTATAGAGCTGATGGGGCAACCTCTTTAGTAAACCGAGTATATTCAGTTAATGCAATACATCATGGTAATCTGCTACCTCAGAGTAAACAATGAATAGAACAGGAAAGCAGCTTAACCACAACATACTGACTCTTTAGGATCTGCTCAGTGTAAGTGAATGAAAATTATCCTTCATTTCAAACAGATAATGCATTAATTGATCTTGTTCAACTGCAAGGGAATAAAACCTGCAAATGATAGTTCTCAAGAAGCCCAACAAAGCAATCTTCTGTGCATATGTTTTACAATCACATTCTATGAGGAGAAAATGTTAAAAGCCACCAACTTTAAAAACAAAACTTGGATTATCAACATTTATAAATCAAAGGCAAAAATGAAATAACACGGAGGTTCATACCCATATCCGCCTCCCCCCCCACCCCCCTACCCCCACCCCACCCCAAACAACCCCCTAAAATCTTTAAAGTCAGGTTTTTTCTACAACTCAAGACTATTTTCGGCTTGGAATATACATAATGGCAATGAGATGTAAATACCTTCTGAGAAGAAACAAGTAAATACACTCTACTAAAATCCAGGAAAAACAAAGTCTTGAACCCATTTGTGCATAGTTCATGATCCTCTAAACCAGCTTTTCACTTGCCAACAACAGCTCGATAAAACCAATAAAAACTTATCCAAAGTTAATGCACAAGTTACCTGATCAAAGCAGGCTGGGACAAGGAGAGTTTTTACAATAACATACTTTACAGTATGTTAGTCCATTGTCTTTAACACAATCAAAAGCATTGATTTCTTTTTAAAACATAAAGCATTTCATAAAGCACTCTTCAAACATTGTTGTGTCCATTATTTGGTAAATAAGTAACTGCTACAGAATAAACAGGTATTTTCTTCTTTTCTTCAGTGCTAGAGGTTGGGTTAAAATACATGAAATGGCGTGGAGTAGCTCCCCAGAAAATTCAGGCCTTCCTGAGACATCATCCACTGTGTGCAAGAAAGTGAGCAAACATTTACGAAGGAAAAAATACACAACAATGGCCAAAAAAATACAACACTGTTCATTCCCAGAGTTCTGAAGTAGCACATCTTCATTCTGAAAATAGGTTTTGATGGAAGAGTAACTGTCCTTTTTTCATTTTATTTTTCCTTTTTCTAAAGTTCCGAAAAGTTTGTAAACAGGAGGATACCAGACATAGGCACCTCCAAATCAGTCACAAAAATTTGCAGTCCAAGTGCTTCCCCTTGCCTGCTTGCAGGCTGGGTCCGCTCTATTGTGTAGCTATGGCCACAGTCCAACTAGAGCATTTTTAAATTTTTTTTAAATTTTATACTCTGAAAGAAAACTGGTGCAATACTCCTGTAATAATTCTCTTGCATTAGTCCACAAAAAAGCCACTAAAGGTAGGTATACACATCATCTCCAGAGCATACACTGTTTTAGAGCGTCCTTGAGTAAACATTTACACATGAATTGCTGCTGGCCCCCTTTGTAAGATTAGCTGGAGGGGCTGCATACACTCAGTGCAAAGTTAGAAGCTAATAATTTGACTGACAAGCAAATAAAAGCATATACTGTATAAAGAAAGAAAAACACACTGATTTCATACACACTCGTACATCTGAATCATCTCTCTCTCACACACACACAAACAAACCTTTTTTTGTTTGAGCCTATTTGTGATGACAACATCTTGGAAGTGTAAATTAGACGGTTTTCACATTTCATTATTGGCCTGCTTGATTCAAGTATTTGTGTTGATATGTTTTTGGGATCAAACGAAATAATGAAAGCAAGGGTAATGTGCATACTAAACCCAGGCTCACAAAAGTAGACTTTCCATGCCCCTTTCCCTCCCTCCCATTTCCCTGCCCACCCTCCACACCCAACCAAAAAAAGGTTGTGGATCAAGGGTCAATATGATGCCCAAAATTGGGTTGTTTAGTGCTGATTGTTAGCTCCACAAGATAGTCAGTTTTCCCTACATGGATTCTCCACTGAGAAGGTCACCAGGGAGCAAGGTGTTTATAGGCGTAGGGCTGCCAATTACTCTGGTATCATCACTGTTTGGAGGCCCCCAGAGGCTGCTGGAGTATTGGGGGACACCACTCCATAGAAGGTCATTTGCTCCTTTCCCACTCAGGCTTGTAGTATTCCAGTGACCCAGATCATTGCGGACCAATCCGTGAGAGTTGGTGCTTGACCCAAGTCGGCTCTGATTGGTTCCTGTGTTAGACTGCCAGCTCGAGGTCTGTGTCAGTGTTTGACCTTGTGCAAAGAAACGGTTAACTTCCTCGTCACTAGCAAATTCAGCGAGGATGGTAGTGTTTCCCAGAACGCACCTGGTTGAAAAAGGAGAGTTGAACATGAGAGACGAAGTTGAATTAACTTTTTTGAAAAACTTTGAATGACACTATTCACGACTTATTTATTTAAGACAGGTTTTACATAACACAACCCCCTTTCAAAATACACATCATCTTTCCGATAGGAAGGAGACCAGAATTGCACGCAATATTCCAACAGTAGCCTAACCAATGTCCTGTGCAGCCGCAACATGACCTCCCAACTCCTGTACTCAATACTCTGACCAATAAAGGAAAGCATACCAAACGCCTTCTTCACTATCCTATCTACCTGCGACTCCACTTTCAATAAGCTATGAACCTGCACTCCAAGGTCTCTTTGTTCACTCCCTAAGACCTTACCATTAAGTGTATCCGTCCTGCTAAGACTTGCTTTCCCAAAATACAGCACCTTGCATTTATCTGAATTAAACTCCATCTGCCACTTCTCAGCCCACTGGCCCATCTAGTCAAGATCCTGTTGTAATCGGAGGTAACCCTCTTTGCTGTCCACTGTACCTCCAATCTCAGTGCCATCTACAAACTTACTAACTGTACCTCTTATGCTCGCATCCAAATCATTTATGTAAATGACACAAAGTAGAGGACCCAGCACCAATTCTTGTGGCACTCCACTGGTCACAGGCCTCCAGTCTGAAAAACAACCCTCCACGACCACCACCCTGTCTTCTAACTTTGAGCCAGTTCTGTGTCCAAATGACTAGTTTTTCCTGTTTTTCATGAGATCTAACCTCGCTAACCAGTCTCTCATGGAGAACCTTGTCAAAACCTTACTGAAGTCCATATAGATCACATCTACCACTCTGCCCTCATCAATCCTCTTTGTCACTTACTCAAAAAACTCAATTAAGTTTGTGAGACATGATTTCCCATGCACAAAGCCATGTTGATTATTCCTGATCAGTCCTTGCCTTTCCAAATACATGTACATCCTGTCCCTCAGGATTCCCTCCAACAACTTGCCCACTGGTCTATAGTTCCCTGGCTTGTCCTTACCACCCTTCTTAAACAGTGGCACCACGTTAGCCAACCTCCAATTTTCCGGCACCTCACCTGTGACTATCAATGATACAAATACCTCAGCAAAAGGTCCAGCAATCACTATTCTAGCTTCCCACAGATCAGGTCCTGGGGACTTATCTACTTTTAACCATTTCAAGACATCCAGCACTTCCTCCTCTCTAATATGGACATTTTTCAAGATGTCACCATCTATTTCCCTACATTCTATATCTTCCACGTCCTTTTCCACAGTAAATACTGATGCAAAATATTCATTTAGTATCTCCCCCATTTTCTGCACCTCCACACAAAGGTCACCTTGCTGATCTTTGAGGAGCCCTATTCTCTCCCTAGCTACCCTTTTATCGTTAATATATTTATAAAAACCCTTAGGATTCTCCTTAATTCTATTTGCCAAAGCTATCATGTCTCCTTTTTTTGCCCTCCTGATTTCCTTCTTAGGTATACTCCTACTGCTTTTATACTCTAAGGATTCACTCAATCTCTTCTGTCATATGCTTTCTTCGTTTTCTTAACCAACACCTTAATTTCTTTACTCATTTCAGCATTCCCTATACCTATTCCTGAGTTGCCAGAAGAAGTAGCGGAGGCTGGTACAATTACAACATTTAAAAGGCATCTGGATGGGTATATGAATAGAAAGGATTTGGAGGGATATGGTCCAGGTGATGGCAGGTGGGATTAGATTGGGTTGGGATATTTGGTCGGCCTGAATGAGTTGGATTGAAGTGTCTGTTTCTCTGCTGTACATCTCTATGACTCTAATTAAATGCTAACTGGAATTAAGATACAATCTTAAACACAGAGAATATACCTATTGTACAAATTGAATCGGAATTTTTAGTTTTCTATGTGCAGTAACTATACATATTTCAGTTTCTTTGTTATATGCCTACACCAAATCTGTGACTTGTTATCCCATGACAGTTTAAATACTGCTGTATTAAGGAAGTTGATTTAAGCTTTGAGACTTTTAATAAAATGGTATTGAGGGTGTTAAGCCATTCTAATTCTGCTTACATTGGTTTTCAAACATAATGGTATGCAGGGGGGACAGAGTCAGCAGACACACCTGACCAAGTGGTAGACTGAACATCAGAGTGAATTTGGTGCAGATGGGAAAGAAGTACTTAAGAAAGGTTCACTGCAATTTTAAAAAATGGATTTAGTATCAGTTGAACTTTTCAATACTAGAAAGGCTTTATTCAAAGTTGTAATGTTTATTCAGATTTTTTTTCAAGCCGTAGCAAGTTACCTAATGAATAAAGGAATGGCAGGCTGCTTTAATCTCAGGCATGCATACCTCCTGTGCTTTGTGTGAACCCTGGGATGTTTCCAATATTCTGGATAACGATTTATGCGGGAAGTGCCATCAGTTGCAGTAGCTGGCACCATTACAACATATGAGACTGAGAGCGATGTGGATAGCATTTTATAGATGGCATGACTCTGCAGCTTAACAGTATGTAGGAAAGGAGACAATGGGTGACCTACAGGCATGCTCGCCGATCAGCCTACAGTGCTGTACAGAGAATTTTCAAGTAAGATTGGAAGAGCAACAGTGATAGGCAGTTTGATAGGCTAGGAAGCAGAGAGGCTTCTGTGGCTGCAGACTTGAATCAAAGATAGTGTGTTGCCTCTTTGGTGCCAGAATAAAGGTTGTCATTGAAATGCTTCACATGACCCTGGGGGAGGGAGGGTGAACAACTAAAAGTTAAGGCCCACATTGGAACCAACAACTTCGGTTGAAAAGTGAACATGGTTCTGTAATCAGAATTTAGGGAGTTAGACAGCAAGATAACAAAGACCACAAAATCACTGGATTGTTCCCAGTGGCACATGCAAGCGAGTATAGAAATGGAAGGAGAAGACAGATGAATTATGGCTGGGAAGTTGGTGTAGGAGAGAGGGTTTTAGATTCTTGGGACATTAGACTTGGTTCCTGGGGGAGGATCTGACCTATATTAGCCAGATGCATTTCTTGTTAAATGCTTTGCCAGTGCTTCTCGGAAGGGGTTAAATTAACTTGGCTGCGGTATGGGACAAGGAGCTAATGGAAGAATACCAATATCGCAGAATACCAGAACATATAGATAGCACTAGTGTAGAGAAAAGTAAGTTAATAGGTGGGGTCAGTGTAAGGGAGAAAGTAATCAAATCTAAATCAGGGTTACTATGCGTGCATGTGAATGCAAAGTTTGTAAATATGATTACTGAGTTGGAGTTGTATTTATCAAGAGGAAATATGATGTAGTTTTGAGAGAGATTTGGCTCATGAAAAGATTAAGAATGAGAGATCACAGATGTAAAGTAATTAGTAAGAAAAAGGCAAGTGGTATGAGGAAAATATATTTTTTTGCAGCATATGGCCAGGATCTACTGTCTGAGTGTATTGGAGGCAAGTTGCATCGAGGCATTCAAAAAAAAAACTTAGATGACTATTTGAAAAGGAACAATGTGCAGTATTTTAGGGCAGGAATGGAAGTTAAGTATTAACTACAGTATTAATGTAGGAAAATTAAGAAAAAAGGATGAAGGTGGCACTTTGATTAAAGATAGCATTACAGCACTGGAGAAAGAGGATGTCCCAGTGGGGCCAAGGATATATCAATTTAGTTGGAGTTGATGAATAAAAGAAAAGGTGCCATTACATTGTTTGGTATATATTTTGCTCAGTGTTCAGGAATAAATTTGCAAGGATGTTACAAAGAGGAGTGAAAACCATCAGGTAGTTATAACAGGGGGTTTGGTAGCAGTAGTGTTACAGGCAGAAAGAGTTCCTACAATGAATTCATGACAAGGATCAATTAGAAAATACAACTGAGGCCCAGGGTGAACATGAAGAGTTGGGGAAAAAGAAGAAAAGCAAAAATCCAGTATAGAGAAACTGGCAACTATTGCAGAATTTTGAAAGAATAATAATAAGTTGGTGGAGTGGGGGTACAGCTAGCAGATGAAGTTCAATGCAGCAAAGAAAGAGGTAATATATTTTGGTAGAAAGAATATGGGGCGACAATATAAAAAAAGTGAAAACTCTAAACTGGGTGCAGGAGCAGAGGGACCTGAATGTATAAATGCCTAAGTCATTAAAAGTAGGATTAGCTCAGAAGGTTAATACAGTAAATACAGTAGCTCAGGTCTCTAATAGAGGCAGAGAATACAGACCAAGGAAGCTGTGGTGATTTTGTATAAGACACAAGGCCAGCCTCAGCTGAAGTACTACTAGTTAGGAAGGATGTTATGGAAGGAGTTGGAAGGGTTGTAAAAACGATTTATGAAAACGGTTCCAGAGGAATCAGAGTTACAAAGATAGACTGGAGATGCCTTGGATTGCTCTTCTTGAAGAGAAGGCAGATTGGAGACCTGGTTGAAGTATGTATAATCATTCAGGTTCTGGACAGAAGAAACAAGAGAAAACACTCCTCCTCATGAAAGGATCAAGAAATGAGAGAGCACACATGGAACAATTTTTTATTCAACACTGTTCTAATAATTTGGAAAAAAATCATTATTGCACTTTTTTTTAAGTCAGTTACTGTTCTGGCAGCTGCATAGGGATCAATGGATGTTGGTGGTGGAATTTCTAAATGTTGACGTCTCAACTACAGAGGAACCTCAATTATCCGAACGAGATGAGCAAGTACTATTTCATTCGAATACTTGATTATTCGGTTAATCGATTCAATGCCTCTCCTCTGGAGCTCAGAGTTTTCTGTTAAGTCTACTCCACATTCAGGAGAGGAGACTGCAAACACTGAATGCGAGCCTCTGTCTCCAACCCCACCCAACACCACCCCCACCTGCCCCCTCAGCCCCGTCCAACACTGCATCCCAACCCTGCCCTCCGTCTGCTCCCACCCACCTTCCCCTCCGGGGCAGCCAGAGTGTAGACCAACAGTAAGACTGCTGCTGCCTTTGTGGGCTAAGTCTCCAAACAGTGCATGTGCGCAGACACATGCACGCACACAGACGGACACAACTTTTTGACAAGTTCCACCTCTGCCCTGTACAGGACAATTGTAGAAAGAATATCTGGGGAAAGGTGTTTTAGGGTTCACCCCTATGTAAAACTCCAGAGAAAGTGAGGGGATAGGGAGAGTTGGTGGCAGGTCAGTCATTTAGAGATGGTACCTGGGCTCCTATCGATGTCCAGGACTGTTCTCGGCAGCATTTCAATGAGCCAAGATAGTTTTTAAATCACTGTAAACAAAGACGCGATGGGTTGAAACAGCTCTTTGATAGAAATATTACATCGGAACCTAGAGATCTTCTTCGGGTAATCCGATATTTGGATAATTGATATTTGGATAATTGATATTTGGATAATTGATATTTGGATAATTGATATTTGGATAATTGATATTTGGATAATTGAGGTTCCTCTGTACTTAGCTTGGAGGTTTTTCCCTTCAGAATACAAAATCAGATCTGGTTTTAGACACAATGCTTGCCTAGATTGGTTAGAATGACCCTGCAAAATCAATAAACTAACATCAAAGGTTCAGAAATAGTTGTGCACAGGAATTTAGTAAAGGAGATGTTTGAGGGGTATGTTATAATTGTGTACATAGCTGGAGGAAGTTAAATGAAAAAAAGAGGACTAAGGGGAAGGATATGAAGTGCATTCTTGACCACAACCAGAAAAGGCTGACCCATGAGCATGGAGCAGTGAGGTAACCACCAATGCACGAGTGAAAGTTTAACGTAAATACACTAAATCAGGGCTAATGACAGGCTGTAGGAATAATCTGAAACTTTTCTTTTCACTTTTATCTGCATTTTCCTAATCTTCAAGAGGCTTGTTTCTGATTTAAACCCAAGGAAAACCAAATTATGATTGAACCTTTTGCTAGAATAATCTAAAACACTTACATGTGCAGAGATTTCTGGGCCTTAGCTGCTTCTTCCTTGGAACTGTAGCGAACCACAGCATTTCCTTGGGTCAGGTTCAGATGGAATGTTATTAATGGACCATGTTGCATGCATAAAGTCCGCAAAGTCGAACCATCGATCTGCAGCAAATCAGTGAATCATCATTACTTGCATCATTTTGAAATCTTCACATGGACAATAATGTCCATAACTTTACAAGTTTGCTTGGCACACATTACAGTTATAGAAATGACAGGAAATATTTCTTTCACTCAAGAGTGGTAGGAATCTGGAACGAACTGCTTATAAAAGTGGCAGAGACAGGAAATCTCACAACATTCAAGCAGTATTTAGACGTGCACTTGGATTCCCAGACAGACAAGATTATGGGCCAAGTACAGGCAAATTGGATTAAAACAGTTAGGTTCTTGTTCTTGACCAGTGCAGACTCTGAGGTGAAGGGCCTCTTCCTGTGCTGTAGACCTCTATAATTTAAAACAAATTATTCACAATAAAACATAAACAAAGAATTGCGGATGCTGGAAATCCAAAACAACAAAAAAAGCAATTGCTGGAAAAACTCAGGACTAGCAGCATCTGTGGAGAGAAAGTGGAGCTAATGTTTCAGGTCCAGTGGTTCTTCTGAGTTTCTCCAGCAACTTCTGTATTTGTTAATTACTTAAATAGCAGTCGTCATTTAACAACCAAAGAAATTTTTAATGTTTAACGAAATTTAAACGAGCTAAGTAAAATTACCAAAGACCAAACCCTACACCCTGCAGGATGAGTGGTTGGTTGAGTAACATTATGGTGATCAATCACGTGAATAGATTGACCTCCTGAGTTTTTCCTACTCAGGAAAAATAAGGCACTCATGAGAAACGAAAATAAACCATTTAATATAACTGTCTTCAGTTGCTCCATTGGATAAATTGTCCCAAGGCTCTAGCAGTCTATGAAGCAGAAAAGCTTTTAGTTGTGGGAATGGGAGTAGAATGGCAAGGAAAGAATACCTGGTCCAGCAATTATATCCTGAGGTTTTACAGAAGCTAAGGATATCATGTGAAACAATGCCAACACTTTTCTATTTTCCTAATAAATAGTTTTCTCAGAACAAACTGAGCAATTCTATACTCCCAACTCCTTTTCAGACAGTCATTCAAATAGAGATTTTGAGATTCTCCTTAAGGTTTTGGACTGGGGCTTGAACACATAACTCTGACACAAGAATGTTATGACAGAATTATTGCTATAAGGAGTAATGAATTTAAAAAAAACTCTACCATTGCAGTTTTTTCATTGCTGTTCATGTCGCATTTTTTTCCATTTTGTGTAATCCATATTACCCTAAATGGATGAAAACCTTTTTTTCTTCTAATTCTGCAAAATTTCTAGTTGTGAAAGCGATCAGACATAATATCTGACATCAGACATAAATCTAAATTTTATAAAATATAATTTAAAATTAGCTTAATCATAAACTTGGAAATAGGTTATAATATGATTATAATGCTATTATGAGACATACATTTAAAGGAATAACTTGATAGTTGATTGGATGTTAAATAAATTCTATAAATTCAGTTAAATAGAATTTGAAAATTTTAGATTACTGATTTTCGAGCTCAATTGCAACCAATGGCATTGGTACGACTGAAATTATTTTCAGTTTACAGTGAAAGAAAGCTACAATCTCCCTCAGTTCCATTGTTACCTGGGGTGTGAGGTTTCGGAGAACCAGCCAGCTATTGTTTCTTCCAGAGCTGTCAGTACTCCAAGCAGAATCTGAAAAGGCAAAAAAGGTATGTTATATACTTTTAACATTGGAAAAACGATACACTATTCTTCTGGAAGATTTGGATTTCCTCTGTATCCAATGGACTCATGGAGCAAGGTGGCAATTCATCTTAAGAAAAGGAACGTGATTCGTTTCTCTGTTCAGTTTTGAGCAGGTTAGTAAAGGTCAAATATGGAACTTACATATGACCAAATTGCTATTGATGATTACTAATTTGCTATACTGAATGTCATAAAGGGTCCTGATAAAGGGCAATTTAATTTCATAGTAATGCAACACCTCTAATGCTATAATCGAAGGAAACTAGGTAGTTTGAATTAAATTTGAAAGGAAGGCACAATGCCAAAGTAAATTTCCTTGCTCCAATTGGGAGATTCAGGTCCAAAGTTAAATTCCTGTGCTAATGGGGATTTTTAAAGATGTCCTTTCTGCAAACCTGATTCACTTGCAAAATTAGAAAGCTCAAGTTATACACCTACAAAGCAGAGAGAAAAAAAGAAGTGCTTTAAGGAGAGGAAATTCACTATCCAAGTATATACAGGGTTTCCTAATTTCCCTCAATAAGGAATTTCTATTCTTAAGGTGAAGTAACACCTTTCTTCATGAGTCCTCTGGTTCACTGCCGTCAAATGTGTACCACAAACATTATAACAAACTAATATGCGGGATTCCTTAAGCCATCAAATATTGAACAATATATGGTACAGAATATAGGAAGTTTTCTGGTTGTGAATTGCCATTTCTTGAAAAATACCTGATCCTCTAATATCTCAAGATCTCAAATGGTTTCAAAATAAAATGCAATTACACAAGATAATTAAGTCAACTGAAACTTGAATCACCATTTTATTATTACGGAAATCTTAACACCTGGAAACTTAAAAGTCATAATGCAGCAGAAATATTAAAATTCAGATAATAAGCAAATTTCAAATGTCTAAGGCACGAGGCATTGCAACAAATCACATCTTACTGGAGGAATAAGAGCTTGGCCAGCTTGAGACAAGTCCGAGTGAACTGACACCCCAGGATGGTGATGGCTTGGTGTTTGTCAGGCCTGGTGGTGGCCTAGTGTTTTTGGATCCTAGCGGCACTTTCCATAATTCATGCGATAGAGATGGTTGAGTTTGAGCAATGGGTCCAGATGACCAAGTGGATTTATCTGTCAGTTTAGCTGAAATGCAAAAAAGAATTCTCCTTTAGACAAATGAAATCCAATTAATAAACATATTTATTTCAATCACAGGTACACAACTCTTCAAAACATATAGATTTCTGCATGTATTTTTAGAGCATCTTTCTATTTACCCTTTGAGCATTGAAAGTCCTTTTGAATCTCAAAATACAAAGTCCCTCTAGAAACCTGTAAAGTCTTAGTCTGCTTATTTATATTTGAGATCACAAAGCAACGCATATAACCACAGAACATATTCTCACACACAATACAGCATTGTACCATTATTCAAAGTTTTAGAAAAGCAGCACCCATTTTACTGTGACTTTTGTTGCTAAGCATTTCAAATGTTCAAACTCTCAATATTGTTAACAAGACCTGTACCAAAGAAAAACTGAAAATATTCAGAAGATTCACAAGTCTATCAACACAATTTGTCTTCCTTAATGTTTCTGGTAAGGGAACATTTCAAATGCACACAGTACATGTTTTCGTACGGCAGGATAAGTTACAACTCCCAAAAAATGGTTTTCAGATTTATACAAATGTTCACTGAGGATACTCCATCAGAACCTAGAAGAGTATAGGCTGGCACACAAGCAAAGTCTCGAAACCCAACCAGAAATATTCACCCAGCCTATGACGAAGACCCCTGGAAAAGGGGATATACACACACATTCCAAAGTTGTTCTGTCCATGTATCTTGTTTTCACATTAAATCAGGTCACTCAAATCCAAATGGTCCAAAATGCAAATTTTAATGAATGATGGACCAAATCAAACTTCTCTGCTAATCTGTACAAGCAATTCGAAATTTTGGTTGTACCATTTCTATTCATAAAAGCAAGTGAACTACAATTCCTGCATTCTCATCACTCTACTAGGCAATGACTGACTGTGGAATGTTGAGAAATGGATTCACTGAACAGGACTTTTGTCAGCAATCCTTCCCTCAAGGACATATAATCAAGAAAGAATCCACTGTACCCACTACTGCAGCCTTTCTCTCGGACAGACTTAAAACAACAATTAACTTATCTGATTCTGTGCTGTGAACTTCGCCCAACAGTTCCTCCAAGATTAGTTGTGAATTTCACTGTTTGTTAATACTCCCAGATGCACTCCGATGTCCAGCGATACACAAATTCAAACAGCAAAGGCGGTAACTGTGCAGGTTTTCTCTCTCTCTCCTGCACTGTCCTCACCATGTGCTTCCTTTGTCTGCTCTTCTCCCTTTTAAAACTGCTGTTTGGACTTTTTTTTTCCAAAGTTCCAAAACAATGCAGCAGCATATAAAACAGTAATTGCTGCTCCTGGAATTCGAGGAAATCACCTCCAACCCCTAAAATACTTCTAAAGAAAGGAGCAGCCTCTAACAGCCAGAAATTTTTCCTGTCCTCCATCTTAGATTATCTTGTGCATTTTCTATCTGAATGCTTGCTGTTATCCTCCAAGTTTGGGCTCTTTTTCTCATTCTTTTCCCCTCAAATACTATCGTCCTAACATTTGCTTCATGTATGCTCCTGTATTTTAGTCGTTTCTCATGGATAAAATTTGTAGAATGTTCCATCAGAATGTGTCGAGAAAATTGTTGAGGGAAGGATAGTGGTCAGCTGGAGAAGTGTGGCTTTCATTCCTAGACGTAGTATAGAATAAGGTTCAACAACATTACCAAGACACGAAAGAGGAGTGAAATGCCACGTAAAGCGCCAATCCCCTTACTCTGATTTCCCCAGTTTTCTTCTACTCAGTAGTTTAGAGGAACACAGTGTTTTGTTCCACCAATTTTTGAAATGAGATACCTTCTCAAATCTCCATATGAACAGCTATCACTGGCATTCAACCTCATCCTGTTGCCATCTTACACCCATCCTGACATTTATTTTCCACAAATACTGTCCTTTAATCCTCTCATCACAAACTATTTGTCACAAAGCGAAGAGTGTATGTGTTGTTGTAGAGATTTTTACACTTTTGTACAAAGAGGGAGAGAATGGAGGGCTGGTCCTGCAGTAACCGCATTCTGATTACTGTAGAGATCCCATTAGGGATGGAGAGATGGATACCTTAGATACCCATTGACAGAATTAAACATCATTGAGGAATGTGACCCATAACAATTACTGATTTGTCACTTATAGCATCAGCTGCACAATGACTGTTTTAAACCTTTATCAGCTTTTAATTCATATCATTTACATCCGACAGAAGGTCACTGACAGAAGAATTAGTTAGGCATCATTTACTTTAGACATTCTTCAGTTCATTGGAGAGGGAATACAGGAATCTTTCTCTAGCATGACTGTTATTGTACCTAAGGCTTTGCATTGATGCTTCCATCACCACTGGAAGAATGGTCATCTACATATGCTCAGTTATCTGATGTTTATGTTGGTCATTAGGAAGTTTGTCAGCTTAAACAGGATGGAGGGAAGTCTTGCCATGGCTGTTCAGTATCTCACTGAAATGCAGAAAAATTCTCTCCCACTCTTGTTTGTCAGGAAGTACAGCTGGGCTACATGTGGCAAGATGGAGAAAGGACACATGGAATTGAAGACTCTCTTCAAGATGCTTCCATATCTTCCACATTGTCAGAAGACTGTGTGCTAAGTCCTGGTTTAATGGCGGACTCTATTCCTGAATTGGGGTAGATTGGACAATCCTTGGTGGAGTCCCTTACAGGTTCCAAAGCCTAGTGGACACCAGCCAAGAGCATCTCAGCAAATGAGTAACATAACCAGCAGCTTGCCTCTCGTCCTGTTGAAGTTCCAAGGCCAAGTATATAAAGGAAAAGAAGCATTTTATAGTATCAATGAGAAAAATGAGTGATTAAAGTCTGTGTCAAAATTATTTTATGTTTATGAATTATAAAGTTTAATTTTTAAGTCTCCATTGGTCAGTCACTTTCCGTGCTGATTCTTGCCTGTCAAGTAGACATCAGCACGTGACCTTGATAACCACTGGCCTGGCCTGATAAAGCAGGTCTGGTTGTTCAAATGCACAGCACTTCATCTGGGTGGGTACAGATGTCAGCAATGACGTGTTGAGAAGATCTGAGACTCCAGAGGGACATTTGCTTTGCCACGATGATCCACAATGAATGCCCTCAGATGGGAATACCGACCGTTGCATGTTCATCTACTGCGATCTGCGGAACGTCAAATGGCTGAGAAGAGAGCAGCTGTTACTACTGATGTCTCCCCTGTTCTCATGGTCTCGCTTCCATCTGCTCATGTTTCCACCAGAAGTTCAAAATAGTGACTCAAGTGCTGCTGCCAAGGTTGGCAGTTTGGAAATATGTTTAATGATTTTCTTAAAATATTCGAAGATAGTTCAAATCGCCTCCAAAGCAATGAAGACACATTCTCAGAGTAAGTCCTTTGAGTAAAGATTCTTCACTAAGGCAAAGAAGCAACTTTGTTGTTTCAGTATTTGAAATTCTTGCAAACCTTGGGGGTTTCCAACAGCACATGAAACGTGCAAAGTTAAACGTGGAAGTCATCAGATTCACGCTGGGTACCTGACTTGTCAGTATTCTCACCTTCTTTAAACCAGTGTGTGCCACTGAATGCATGCTGTTATCCTTCTCCTCCCTTGGAGACAAGTTTGAATCCCATCATGGAAAACATCAAAATTGGAATTCAATAGTCTAATGATGACCATGCAACCATTTTCGATTCTTGCAAAAACCTACCTAGTTCACTATACAGAAGGAAATCTACTATCTTACCTGGCCTGGCCTGCATGTGACTCCAGATCCTCAACAATTCATTCTTAGCTACCCTTTGGGTAGTTAGAGGCAATAAATGCTGAGTTAGCCAGCAATGGCAACATCCCTCATATATAAAAAATAATCACATGCACTATAGCCTTCAACAGAACCTACAGCAAAGCCAAAACACAGCCTAACTTGTGTATATCACTGCCTATACTCTACATACTCCTCTTTTCCATCTTAGCCCTTACTATTCTGCCTCGTAAGCTTCTTCTTGACTTAATCAACCACATTACAAAATTCCAAGATAAATATTCTCACTAATCTGAGAGAAGGAATTGCCTCTAAATATTTTATTTGATTGGTTAGTAGCTACATGATATTTATGCTCCCTTGCTCTAGACTGACCCACAAGAGGAATTTCTATGCCATGAACTATCAATAACGGGGGACCAGATCTGCTGCAAGATGCCAATATTGGCTAGCAAATAGTTCAAATAAAAGTTTTTACTTTTACATTCATGCCCCATTTTGCAATTTCTTCCTGAAAGTCATATTTAACAACTTAACAAAAACCTTTCTGTTCCTCTGTTTTTAGGAACCTTACTAATGATGGTGCACTTGCTTTCACCATTTTCTTCTCAGGATTGAATTGCTCGTGTGTTTGCATTTTACTTGTCTCTATCTTCAAGAGGCAAATTGGGTCTACACCTTTTCCATTAAATGGTACATTCCATTAGATTTATTTTGATTATCCATAACTTATCTTTTCATTTTCCTTCTTTGTTTGTAAAATAATTACTTGACCAATATTGTCATTGTAGATAGCATCGAGTCCGCTGAATAATTCCTAACTTGTATGGATGCCATGCTGAGAGTACTCAACATTATTTTAAATAGAAAGTTTGAACTCAGGTGAAAATATATTATATGGGTATTAATTCCCGATGATTTTTCTCTTCTGTTATATTCCTTGAATGAAAACGAAACAGAAGTAATAACAAAAGAAAGCATTTACCAATCTTGCATCAGTAAAAATTAGCAAATGGACAATTATTTTTCATCCAAAGTTTTACCTGCTCATTCACTAATATCATTTATTGTATCCGTTGCTCCTGATGCGGTCTCCTCTACATTGGAGAGACTGGACACCTCCGAGCAGAGCGTTTTAGGGAACATCTCCAGGACACCCGTATCAATCAACCACACCACCCTGTGGCCTCACCTATTGTACTCTATGCTACTTCCTCCCCACCCCTACCCTCCTCTCACTTATCTGTCCACCTTTTAGGCTCTCTGCTTGTATTCCTGATGAAGGGCTTTTGCCCGAAACGTCGATTTTACTGCTCCTCGGATGCTGCTTGAACTGTTGTGCTATTCCAGCACCACTAATCCAGAATCTGGTTTCCAGCATCTGCAGTCATTGTTTTTACCTAGTTGATTTTAACCCTACTGCGAATCCTCTTGCAAGGATGCCTGCCTTGAAGAGGTTGTCCTCTCTCTCCAAGAATCTCAGGGAGTCCCTCTCACACTGCAACTCCCAGGTCATTTCCACTGCCCTGAAGCTCTTCAACCATGTCCTGAAACAAACTTGCTACTACAGCCACATTTGCTTCCTCAGTGCCTGCCGCTGTAACCAACTGATCCCACACTGACTCCAGACCACCTTTAAACCAGCAGAGTTCGGAACCGAACAGGACAAACAGTACAACAACAGATTCAAAAACACCAGCAACGGTTCTTTTTCAGGATGCTCCGCTCCATGCTCGCAGCAATGCGCTGGCACCTAACCTCTCTACAGTCAGCCCTGCCTCAGCTGAGGGCCACACTCTCTCAGAATTACAAAGAATCCCTTCTGTACTACGTCCTCAGGAGAATTCATAATCTCAACAAACAGTATTTCAACTCCATCTCAAACATCAAAAACTAAGTACAACAAACTTTTATCTACCCACCTCCATAACCAGCGCTCCTCAAACATTCCAGAAGATTCCCACAGCCTCTAGAACTGCTCAGATGCCATTAGCCATGCGGCTGGCGCAGCTGCCACCCCATGCTGATTGATGATGTCACTTCCGCCCCCCATTATGGCCACTCCCACAGCCACTTCCACCCCTCACAATTCCTCATGCACCACACGTGACATCACTTCCGCCCCTCACATCATCACTGATGTCACATGCTCAGTGACTTCCACCTCCCCTACCGCCGTGTTTGCCACCACTTCCACCCCCACTAACGCCACTCAGCTGCATTCTGCTGACACGCCCCCACCCACAGATCCCACTGTCACTATCCCCGCCCCCCAGAACCCCGAGGGAACACTACCCCTGCTCATAACTCCCATTCCCCCACCACCACACGCATTCCAGTTACCGGCCCCGCCCCCCACCCACACCAGATCCCAGCTCCCAGCCCTGCAGAGTTTTCACCATCCCTCCAGATCTCCCCCTCACTGATGACGAATGATCAGTGCTCAGCAAATGACTCCCCTTCATCCCCCTCCGCCCACGCATCAATGAATTTAATACATGCCGTGATGTCGAACACTTCTTCCGCCGCCTCCAAGTTTACTTTCCCAATCAGGACTCCTGCCCACCCTCCGAGGACCCCTTCGCCCACCTCCAACACACTGCATCCACCTGGACACCCCGCTCTGGCCTATTACCTGCCATCGACCTCTTCATTTCCATCTGCCGCCGGGACATTAGCCGCCTCAACCCGTCTACCCCTCTCCCCCACTCCAACCTCTCACCCTCAACGCGCAGCCCTCCCAATCCCTCTGCTCCATCAAGCCAGCAAATAAAGGAGGCACAGTGGTAGTCTGGCACACTGACCTCTACACCGCTGAAGCCAAACGTCAATTCGAGGACACCTCTTCCTACCACCCCTTGACCATGACCCCACCCCCATCATCAAACCATCTCCCAGACCATACAGAACCTCATCACCTCAGGAAATCCCCCACCCACAGCTTCCAACCTCAGTCTGGGAACCCCGCACTGCCCGGTTCTACCTCCTTCCCAAGATCCACAAGCCTGACCACTCTGGCCGACCCATTGTCTCAGCATGCTCCTGCTCATTGAACTCATTTCTACCTACCGCGACACTGTTGTATCTCCCCTAGTCCAGGAACTCTCCGCATACGTTCGAGACACCACCCATGCCCTCCACCTCCTCCAAGACTTCCATTTCCCCGGCCCCCAATGCCTCATCTTCACCATGGATATCCAATCCCCCTACACCTCCATCCGCCATGACCAGGGCCTCCAAGCCCTCCGTTTCTTCCTCTCCCGACGTCCCCAACAGTACCCTTCCACCGATACTCTCATTCGTTTGGCCGAACTGGTCCTCACCCTTAACAATTTCTCCTTCGAATCCTCCCAGTTCCTCCAGACCAAAGGGGTAGCCATGGGTACATGTATGGGCCCCAGCTATGCCTGTTTCTTTGTTGGCTATGTAGAACAGTCCATCTTCCGTAATTACACCGGCACCACTCCCCACCTCTTCCTCCGCTACATTGATGACTGCATTGGCGCCACCTCGTGCTCCCGCAAGGAGGTTGAGCAATTCATCAACTTTACCAATACATTCCACCCTGACCTTAAATTTACCTGGACCATCTCTGACACCTCCCTCATCTTCCTGGAGCTCTCCATCTCCATTAATATCGATCGACTTGACACCGACTTTTTTTTTTTACAAATCCATCAACTCCCACAGCTACCTGGATTACGCCTCTTCCCACCCTACCTTTTCCCAAAATGCCATCCCGTATTTCCAATTCCTCCGCCTCCGCCGTATCTGCTCCCAAGAGGACCAGTTCCACCATAGAACACACCAAATGGCCTCTTTCTTTAGAGACAGCAATTTCCCTTCCCACGTGGTTAAAGATGCTCTCCAACGCATCTCATCTACATCCCGCACCTCTGCCCTCAGACCCCACTCCTCCAACTGTAACAAGGACAGAACGCCCCTGGTGCTCAACTTCCACCCTACCAATCTTCTCATAAACCAAATCATCCGCCGACATTTCCACCACCACCAGGGATATATTTCCCACCCCACCCCTTTCCGCCTTCCGCAAAGACCGTTCCCTCCATGACTACTTGGTCAGGTCCACGTCCCCCCTACAACTCACCCTCCCATCCTGTCACCTTCCCCTGCCACCGCAGGAATTGCAAAACCTATGCCCACACCTCCTCCCTCACCTCTATCCAAGGCCCTAAATGAGCCTTCCACATCCAAAGTTTTACCTGCACATCCACCAATATCATTTATTGTATCTGTTGCTTGCGATGCGGTCTACTCTACATTGGGGAGACTGGACGCCTCCTAGCAGAGCGCTTTAGGGAACATCTCCAGGACACCCGCACCAATCAACCACACCGCCCTGTGGCCCAACATTTCAACTCCCCATCCCACTCTGCCGAGGACATGGAGGTTTTGGGCCTCCTTCACCGCCACTCCCTCACCACCAGACGCCTGGAGGAAGAACACCTCATCTTCCGCCTTGGAAAACTTCAACCCCAGGGCATCAATGTGGACTTTACCAGTTTCCTCATTTCCTCTCCCCCCACTTCACCCCAGTTCCAATCTTCCAGCTCAGCACTGTCCCCATGACTTGTCCTATCTGCCTATCTTCTTTTCCACCTATCCATTCCACCCTCCCCTCCCCCACCCCTGACCTATCACCTTCATCCCCTCCCCCACTTACCTACTGTACTCTATGCTACTTTCTCCCCACTCCCACCCTCCTCTCACTTGTCTCTCCACCCTTCAGGCTCTCTGAAGGGCTCTTGCCCGAAACGTCGATTTTACTGCTCCTTGGATGCTGCCTGAACTGCTGCGCTCTTCCAGCACCACTGATCCAGAATCTGGTTTCCAGCATCTGCAGTCATTGTTTTTACCTAATTATTTTTCAATAGTTAAATTCAGATATATGGGCTAAAGAAAAACTTTGCGTGGTTAAGGAAGGCAGGCTGGTACACTGATTTGTCCTGCCCTCAGCCAGGTTGAAGAAAGCACAAAACACAAGTACTTTGCACAGGGATGAAAAGAAAATATGAGCATCAGTGAACCATTAAAATGAACAAAGGCTTAAAATCAAATCACCGACAACTGCATAATTTGCAAAGAGATAATCAAGTATAATAAACCAATAGAAAAAAGCAGCACATTTTAATGTTTCAACATATGTCTTCAGTAGAATTTGCATAGCTTACAAACAGAAATCAAATCTTTGAACATTTAAACTTAGCAAACGTTTACATTTTGACTCTCGTTGCAAATGCTTCAAGATAAACTGAAAAGGTTTCTAACTGTGGAATGAAATTAATGTTCCTTGCATGAATATGTGAGAAATGGTAAAATGACATTTTTATGCAATTAATGAATTGAGTAAGTAAAACACTGCTTTGAGAGTTTTGTAGTTATGACTGACCTCCAGAAGAATTTATTTACATTTTTGTAAGTGAGCATGTCAGATCAAAAATGTTTTCTAGTACAAACTGGAGTACCCAATTGCAATCAGAGGAGTTCTTAGTATTGCGGTTTACAGGGAGACTGCATTTTCAAGTTGCTCCTTCGGTGCCATTTTACTTCATTGTTCCTGTTGTTAGGACCAGAAATCCCATTGAGAGATTCCAGCATGACGGTACTTTATGTGGCCATTCTGGCAGCATTTTGGATTCATCTCACTCTCTCAAACTTGAAACTGCTCCAAGCTTTCCAATTTGTGCCCTCTCCCTATGCTGCACCAGCCTATCTAACCCACACCATCTTAGGACACCCGCTGAAGCCATCAGCCAACAACATGCCTTCCAGAGATTTGTCAGTGACAGCTTGGTCACTTACAGGAGGCACTGTAAGTAGCGTGTTAAATTTTAAATTATGAGTAATAAAATGTTATTTTAACATTCACTTAATCTACCAGTGTAGGAATTAAGCACTTCACATACTTTATTTCAACTCAGAGGACACATGTATAATGTTTTAATTCTTTTTTGCAAAGGAAAATCTATGGATCCTAACTCTAGTTTTAATGAGAACTTAACTCCTACAAGAATCAATGCTTCACAAAATCCTTTCACTTAAAATATCGATCTTTAGGAATGGAGCCTTGAGTTTGGGTAAGGACATCCTGGATACATGGAAAAGAGTAAAAAGTGAGGTCTGCAGATGCTGGAGATCAGAGCTGAAAATGTGTTGCTGGTTAAAGCACAGCAGGTCAGGCAGCACCCCACCCCACTCCGGCCTATCACCCTCACCTTGACCTCCTTCCACCTATCACATCTCCATCGCCCCTCCCCCCTACCTTTTATCTTAGCCTGCCTGGCACCCTCTCCTCATTCCTGATGAAGGGCTCCGGCCCGAAACATCGAATTTCCTGTTCCTTGGATGCTGCCTGACCTGCTGTGCTTTAACCAGCAACACATTTTCAGCTACATGGAAAAAGAGGTCACTTTCAAGAAGATAGCAAAGGGTCTGTTGAACCATATTCAGGTATTAATTATTCTGGAGTGGACAAGGAAAAAATGTTGATGTACATCTAATGGGAGGAGAGAAATTCCCATCTTTGTTTGACAAATGTCAAGGCATTAATGCTGAATTGAATCAAAACAGTAATCTAGAAGAATTTAGATAAATTTGAATTTCATGATGTTCTACACTTTAGTACAAGTAAAAGGGTTATTTTTAAAAAAAACAATTTTCAATGAGTTCACAGAAAATTGTGTGCTTGATTTCGTATTAAATTCCATTTTATGAGCTAATTTTCTACATGAAGCAGTACTCTGATCTGTGCTTTTAAACCCACATTAAGACTGTTGCAATCCTGCTCATTCCTTATGAAGAGGTTCAGTATGGTCAGCAATGGAAGCAAAAGAACCCTACCTGCAGTATTAGGTGCAGATGTAGAGCTGCTGAAAGAGCTAGTATAGCCAGAGGCACTGAAGGACCAGGCACTAGATGAAGGCAGCGTGGCGTTCTGAGATGATGTTGGGGATGACCCTGTATAAACAGCAAAAAAGCAACTAAGGAAATGGAAAATGATTTAAATTAAATCTCAAAATGATTATCATATTTTGTCGTGAAAGACACGAGAAAAACAAAGAAATGGAGAAGGATGACTTTCAATGATACTATTGTTTAAATTAAATTCACAAGATTCCTCAGAGTGGAAACATTTAAAGATGTTTGGATTTTCTTTCATAATTGTGAAAATATCAGATTAGGTTCATAAAATACTCAATCCATTCTGTCTCTCTAAATTCCAACAAACTCTATTTACGCACTTCGCCTGCCAGGTACAAAACTACATAAATATAGTTGTAAGTACTCCAGTTTGTAGAAAATACACTCTAGACACTTGAAATGCTGCATAGTCCAAGATATTAAAAAAAACGTACAAAGCAAAGAATATAGTAGCAAAGTCTAATTTAAGATATTATTGTCACACAAAAATATTACAAATCTGAGCAAAGCTGAAGCCAAAACAGCATGGAAATAGTGAAGATAGGAAGAGTACCAATGTTGCATGAGGCAAGCACTATAGTGTATAATCGTTAGAGACAATGTACCCCTGTATCAGGAATGGGTTTATATTTTTAAAGAAAAAGTTAGGGTGAGTAAATTGAGTTTTAGGTTCTATTTCAAGCAATTTTTTTTGAGTTTAGAAAGAACTAGCTACAGAGCAAGGAAAATCTCTTTAAAATAGACTTCAGTTGAATTTATAGGTGGTGGGTCAAATAATTTACAATCATTTTCAAATGAACCAGAGTCCCTCTAATGTGGAAGCTGGCCATTCAGCCCATCGAGTCCACACCAACCCTTTGAAGAACAGCCTATCCAGACTCACTCCTCCACTCTATCCCTGCATTTCCCATAGTTAATCCACCAAATTACACATCCCTGGACACTATGGGCAATTTTGCATGGCCAATCTACCGAACCAGCATGAGTTTGGCCTGTGAATGGAAACCAGAGCATCCGGAAGAAACCCATGCAGACAAAAGGAGAAAGGTGCAAACTCCATATGCGCAGTTGCCAGAGGGTGGTATTGAACCAGATTGTCTGGCTGTGAGGCAGCAGTGCTAACTACTGCCAGCCACTGTGTTGCCATGAAAGATGCCATGAACCCAGAGTTCCGGGGTAGCCAAGCTGAGGGAGAATAGCAGAATGAGAGAAGAGAGACACAGGAAAAAAAAACTTTTCTGAAAGTCAGAGGCTGAGTCAAGAAATCTAAACCATATTTGAATATTTAAACAGTATTCCAGCTGAGAAGCTAACCTTCACATTTCTGAGAAGTATCTGACTTACGATTATTGAGAGTGTAAATGAAATGTGTAGAAGAAAAGTTTATTTTGGTCTAGAAGTATCTGTACTCATTGTACTTTTAATATCGTTAACATAACTGACTACTCAAGAATGTGTGGCTTTTAGTGTTTATATTCTTTGACTTTAGTTGGTTTTTAAGCTCTCTTTTTGTAAATACCTGTATTTTTGGATTCTAAAAAATAAACAAATGTGTTACTGGATTAATTTTAAGAAAAACGTAAGAAAAAAAGGTTGTCTGACCTCTTGAGCTTGCTGCGTCATGAACTAAGATTAGTTTACATTCTATCTCAAGACTATTTTCTCATAATATAAATAAATCTAGAAAACTATAACTTACAGCTAAGTAGTCACATGATTGAGGACCTGGTGAGCTGTTCTTTATGACAATGTGTATCATTTTTATAAAAGGATCAAATCTAAAGTCCCAGGTTCTTCAGCACATTTAAAAATTAGTGACATTCATTTTACAACACTAGCCTAAATACCAGTGTATTTGTATATGGATTACATCCACATATTTTAGTTAACCTTCAAGTTCATTTATAAAGGCATTTATTAAGATATAAGGCAGACATAAGGCTTACTGTGTATTTTACAGACTTTTCCCCTTATAAATAAAACGTATCACAGCCTTTTCTCTAAGAATCAAATAAAACCTCTGAGCAAATTACTTGAATTTGCGGAGTCTGCTTTGTGTGCCACACTTCAGTTCTATTCTGTCTTACCTCCACTCCTGTCCCTGAGCAGGTAACGATCCACATCCCGGATAGTAGTATTAATGGAAGGTCCACTGGGGACACTTCCAGGTGTAACATTAGGATCAGTCTCAGGGTCGATATTCTGTAGTCCTTTCCATGGCTCTCCAGGACGAAACTCTTTAGTAGTTAGGAAGTAGGCAGTAGAACAGTAAATCGCTATTAGTAGTTAAGTAGTCAAACATATTAAAACTATTAGTTTATTATTGATAGGTTTTGTCTAATGTTTTAAAAATGAAATGCTACACTAATAAAATTGATTTCACAATATAGTATTTTGTGTTTCACATTGCTTGAAGGCATTGCCTCCTTGCTGGACATGGTCCCATAACCTCCAGTTGCCCTTCAGCACTTTAGCTAAGAAACTTATTTACATAAACCTTAAAAGACCGTTCAAACCTAAAGGGCACCAGAGCCAAGTCTGATTCGGTTGTCATCAATGTTGATTAAAATAAAAATTACAGGCAAAACTTGCTGCATAGTGATCAGCTAAACAAACTGTCTCAAAATTCTCCATTTCTCATACACTGAAGCCAAATGTCAGCTCGATGCACATCAGCTAAGTCGAAGACTAGTAACTGAACCTATGACTACCTTCCTCAAAATTACTCAGCTTCTCAAAAGATTGTGAAGTAAATTTATTCAGCTGAATGCGCAGTCCAATACTCTTGTTTTAAAATACAACATTATGTAATTCTGATTAGATATACAAAGAAAATAAGGTCAGTGGTATTTTATTTGAAAAAGGCTGCCAAAATATTTGCCCACAAGTTTAAACATGATAAAAAGATTAAAATTAAAATTCTTATTTGAGATTACAGATGTTGGTCCATTTTTCTGGTATTATGGACCCACAGTTTCTGACAAGTACTGTTCTATCAGCATGCTTGAGAGAGAGATCCTGATGTAAACCTAATCAGCATCTTAAACTTTTTAATTTACTTACTGAAATATACTATCAATATTTATTGTTATATTATTTTGCAATGAAATGCCTCATCAAAAAAAGATTGTGAAACAATAATATCTACTGCAAATCAAAAGGACAGCCACACATTGCTAATTTTGTGCTTTAAGATCAGAAAGTGTTCTCCAAACATACTGCATAATCACAATGAAACACTCGCATTTACTCATATCAAAGAAATGATAACTTGAGAGCATCTTTCAAATTAACAGCAAGTATGCCATTGCTGACACACTATAATGACCCTTTACACGATCATGCTTGAAGCAATATTTAACTAATACAGTACTAACAATGCTAAACATTGAAGGGATATTTAACAGAGGGTTTGAAAATAAATTAGTCTTTTATCTATTATAGTGCATTTCAAAATGATTCTCAACCACAGTGGCCTTTTAAAGTAGGAACACCCACCTTTATGTGCACAATGCAACTATTTTTATGTGGTACAGTACCACATCTCACTTCAAATATCAAGTTTACAACCTTGCAGTTGTTAAATATTTTTCACAGAAGTTATTTATTTTACATCTCAGTTAAGAAAAACTTTGTTATTTAATATGATAGCAAATTCCATACTTAAGTCTGAAAAAACTATTAGTATTGTTTCTACAAAGTTAATCAGAAGAAAATTACCTAGGCCAAAATTGGGTTTGAAATAATTAAATGAGGCATTCATAGAATTATAGAATCCCTACAGTGTGGAAGCAGGCTAATCGGCCCATTGGGTCCACAGCAACCCTCAAAAGCATCCCATCCAATTCCCGTATTTCCCATGGCTAATCCACTTACCCTGCACATCCCTAGATGCTTTGGGAATTTTAGCAAGGCCAATCCACCTAACCTGGACTGTGGGAGAAAACACACGCAGAAAGGGGGAGAATGTGCAAACTCCACACAGATATACACCTTATGGTGGAACTGAACCGGGGTTCTTGGTGCTGTGAGGCAGCAGTGTTAACAACTGAGCCACCGTGCCATCCCAGGAAAAGCATGATACACAAGATTACTCTACTCAAACAAAAAAATAATCCAAAGTCAATGCTAAATCTATCTGACTAGTGCATAAAAGAACCCTGATCCACACATACTTTCCAGGCCATGCTTATGTATACTTTGGTTCAGTTTCCTCAAACTTATAATGTCACAATTCCCATGCCTCAATGGGTGTAATAGCATGTCAACTTGCTGAGAAAAATGAAGCATCAAATAGGCGCATGGAAAGTGCAACCTAGATGTGCACACTGTATTTAGTCTGTTCCTTGGAAATAAGCCCCAACAAATGCCTGGATTTGTATCAGTAGGTAGAATTGCTTTTTAAAAAAAAAGATGTGTGATTATGCAATGATGTGATGACATGCAGTGAATTACAAGGGAGATCATAAGCTAGATCTAAGAACACAACCAAACTCTGAGTATCACTAAACCAACTCCTCGAATATAGTGCAACTGTCTCTAGAAAGCCCTTCAAAAATTCTCAATATGCATTTAAAAGCTCCTGTGGCGCAGATTAATCCTAAAGATTTTGAAGGGGTCCAAATGAATGAAATATTTTGCTTCCATTATTAAGTGATATATACACTAAATTAGCAAATCTTGTTTAAAACAGTTGGCATATGTTTTCAATTTACTAATTTCTCTTAATGTGTAATAAATATACAGGTCTCAGTCAAACACAACATTCTTAACACCTATTTTCTTTTTGCCAGTCTTTGGGGTTTACCTGGTGGCCAGTTAATGTTGGAGCCATTTGAGATCTTATCGGCAGGGGATTTGGCACGTGTCCAGCTATCACTGACTGGTACCGGAGGACTGGCTGGTGACTCACTGCTGGTTATCAGATCATATGGACTGTAGGAGTCCTCAAGGGAGGGCTTGCTTGTTGGACCAATATTGAGACCTCCAGGGATAGCACCTGAATATGCGTCAAGTGGGATAGAAAGGCAAGGTCATGGATATAAAAACATTTTTCTATGGACCTGACTCTGAATCTCAACAGTAGCTAAATGAGACCCAGTTAGTTTTATTAAATGCTGATGTAATTCAGATTGAGACTTTGATGTTCTATTGCTTCCTTTATTACAGTATTAAATTTCTTCAGCACTAAATAAGTCTTGTAGGTAAAATAAAAGTAAAACAATTTATTACAGTTAACTCTGAAAATATCACAAATGAAGAAATGCTCTGTGGTCTATTGTCCAAACTGAAATTTGCAGAGAAAATTCGGTACTCAAATGGCTAAAATACATCATTGCATGTTTTCAAGTTTGTCCTCTGTTTTAGCTGAAGGTGCAAGACAAGAAAAGGAACTGGCTGTGTTGATGCTGACATTGAATAGTCAGTTTGCCAAAACCAATGTTTTATTCAAGTTTAGGAAATAATAATGTAGCATGCTCTCAGCATTTTAAATGTGTACACAGGGATGGTAAGTGAAGAGCAACAGAACCCTTTTTTTCAGTTTGCCAAGTCATTAATGGACATTGAGTTACATTCTTGCATTTTCCAAGAAGTTTTCTGAGACTGTGCAAGAACTTAAAACCAAATGATGAATGAAGTATTTTGGCCTGCAAGTACTCTGCCCTGAAGGGCTCTTACCATGCTTGCTCTGGCTCTGGTCCAGCGGTAAAGAATTACTGCTTAAATTTTCTATCGAGTTTGGGTGGGTCCACTGCCTCAATCGAGATTGAGCTTGAGCTGAATCCTTCATGGATATACCACCACTTAGCTCCATGTTGCTTACATTCATATTCGGGATCAATCCAGCTATAAGTAAAATACATATTAAAAAAAAACAAAGTATAGAAGCAGTTGGATCATGCAGCCTATGAAAATGGTTGCTTTCACAAACCGTGCAGACTTTGGATCAATCAACTTAGAAAGTTGAGGCAAGTCTTCACAAAGTTGAGATTTTTATTTGTGTAAAATACAGAATAGAAAACTAATTGAACGTGAAAAAATATTTAGTAAAATAAACTGTTCCTTCCTTTGTAAAAACACTGATTAAGGTTGAAGGAAAGCCAATAATGACGACTAGCTGCGAGCAGAAAGCGAGATGCAGCTTGAATATCCAAAGCAAAATCACTAAGGAAGCATTAGTAAGAATGGAGATTACAACTGTTGAGAAATGGCATAAAGCTTAAAATCAACAATAGAACAGGGAGGAAGTGCTTTTATTTGTACAATGCTTTGCATCCTTAAAACATTCCAATGTCGTAGAAGCAAAGCATATTTGTTTCTAATCATCAGCAAATGTGGTACAGGTCCTACAAATGCTAATTTGTTTATTTTCTTCGAAACTGAAGTTTCCATTCAGCTTGTTGAGCCTGCTTTGCCATTTAATATCATGGTTGATCAAACACTTCATTCACACAATCCCCATTTGTGCTACTGATAGGCATAAACAGCTTTAAATACTCAAGGACTGAGCTCCACAACTCCTGGAAGGTAGATAATTCTAAGCATTTACTACCCGGAGTAAAAAAAAATTCCCCTCGTCATGATCTCCCTTTTATTTTAAATTTTGCTGTCTGGTTCTTGCTTCCCCAGAGGAAACATCGGATACAGTTTCTCACTAACTATTTTATAGGTTTCAATGAGATTACCCCCTCATTCTTTGCAAGTTTAGAGAACACAGGCCTAATTTGCCCAATCTCCCTTCATAGAACAGTCCTGCCATCCAACGAAGTCTAGTGAATTTTTGTTGCACTTCCTTTATGGTAATCACATCTTTTCCGAGATAAGGAGATCAAGATTGCACACTGTATTCTAGGCATTGTCTAACCAAGCTCCTATACAATTGAAATAAGACTTCACTAGTCCTGTACACAAATTCTCTTGTGATAAAGGCAAACATTCTCAAGAACATTGCTAATAGCTTTCAGGACCTGCATGTTAGGCTTCAGCGACTTGTTGACAAGGACACCCAAGTCTCTTTGCATATCTACAGTTCCCAACCTTTCACTATTTTGGAAATACTCTGCACATCTATTCTTCCTATCAAAAAGTGGAAATTTTTTTGCTTTATATTTTATCTGCTAGGTTCTTGCCAAATCACTATGCCTGTCTGAATCCTTCTGAAAATGCTTTACATCTTCCTCACAACGTACATTCCTGCTTAGCTTCATATCAACAGCAAATTTGGAAATATTAGTTAGTCCACAACTCTGCCCTTATTCCTTTGTCATCACCTTCATTTAAGCTTAGCACAGTTGTCTGCAAACCAAGTGCTTCTCTCTCAAATTGAATGCTAAATTCAACCATGTTATGGTCACTTTACTCTGATATAATTTATTTAAACTGCTTCAATGCATATCACTAGATCCAAATTAGCTGAAACCCCAGCTGGATCCATGACAAGTAGTATATACCATCGCCACCACTAAAGAAGTAGTATTAGATAAAATAATAAGGCTAAAGGCAGATTAAACCCCCTGGTCTTTAAGGCTTGCGTTTCAGAAACCAAAAAGAAATAGCTACTTAGATACTAAGTAGGTAGTGGACAAATTGGTTTTAATTTTTCAAAAATTCTTGGATTCTAAAGAGGTACTACAGGATTGGAAAGCTGCCAATGAGATACCCCAATTCAAGATGAGAGGGAGGCAAAAATTGTGCAACTATCCATTGATTAGTCTAATGTCCATTGTTTGAAAAAATGTTGGAATCAATAAATAAGGAAGCATATTTGGAAAATCATAATTTCATCAAGCAGAGTCAGCATGGCTTCATGAAAGGAAAAATAGCATCTCACTAGCCTATTAGGTTCTGAGGAAGTCTCAACCAGAGTGGTTAGAGACGAAACAATAGATGTGCTGTATTTGAACTTCCAGAAGCATTCAACAGGGTACCTCACAAAAGGTTAAGTCATAAGAGCCCATGATGTTGGAGATAGTATTTTGCTTGCACAGAGAACTGGCTCAGGGTTGTTTTTAAGTTGTCAGCCTGTAACCAGTGTGGTTCCACAGGGATCCGTGCTGGAGTGTAACTATTTACAACATATATTAACAATTTGAAGGTAGGAAGTGAATGCACTGTGTCCAAATTTGCAAATAACACAAAAATAGGTCAAAAGGCAAGTTTCAAAGAGGTTACAATCACTTTACAGAGAGATATTTATAGATTAAGTAAGTGGCAGAAAGATGGCAAATGGAATATAATGCATTCATGTACAGCATGGAAACAGGTGGGCGGCGCGGTGGCACAGTGGTTAGCACTGTTGCCTCACAGCGCCCGAGACCCGGGTTCAATTCCTGACTCAGGCGACTGACTGTGTGGAGTTTGCACGTTCTCCCCGTGTCTGCGTGGGTTTCCTCCGGGTGCTCCGGTTTCCTCCCACAGTCCAAAGATGTGCGGGTCAGGTGAATTGGCCATGCTAAATTGCCCGTAGTGTTAGGTAAGGGGTAAATGTAAGGGTATGGGTGGGTTGCGCTTTGGCGGGTCGGTGTGGACTTGTTGGGCCGAAGGGCCTGTTTCCACACTGTAAGTAATCTAATCTAATCTAATCCTTCAGTTAAACTCGCCCAAGTCAACCAGCTATCCTAAGTAGACAGGCAAGAGGCTGGAAGAACACAGTAAGCTAGACAGCATCAGGAGGTTAAGTTGATGTTTTGGGTGTAACCCTTCTTCAGTACTGGGAGTGGGTGGAGGTGGAGCTGCAGATAAAGGGGGGTGGCGGGGGCAGGGTGGTGAAGTGAGGATAGGTGAAGACAGGTAGAGGGTACAACATGGTTGGTCAGTGGGAGGAATGAACAAACCGGACCCCCCAATCACCGGCCATTTTAATTCCCTTTCCTACTCCCTTTCTGACATGATCATTCTTGGTTCCTCAATTGCAACAATGAATCAAACCGCAAATTGGAGGAACAACATCTCACCTTCCACCAGGGCAGCCTACAGCCCAGAAGACTCAACAGTGAGTTCTCCAATTTCAAATAACCTCTCCTCCCAACCACCTTCATTCTCGCCTGTCTTCCTCCCTTTCACTCCTCCCTACCACCAACAGGATTCATTCCTCAAACGTTGACTTCTCCGTCTCCTGATGTTGCCAAGCTTGCTGTGTTCTTCTAGCCTCCCACCCATCTTTGGATTCCAGCATCTGCCGTTATTTTTTAATATCTTAATCTAATCTAGTCCAATGTGCCAGCACTTGATGCACATCTCTCTAAACCCTTCCTATTCATATACCCATCCAGATGACTATTAAATGTTGTAATTGTACAGCCTCCACCACTTCCTCTGGCAGATCATTCCATACATGCACCACCCTCTATGTGAAAAAGTTACCCCTTGGGTCCCTTTTATATCTTTCCCCTCTCACCCTAAACCTATTCCCTCTAGTTCTGGACCTCCCCGCCCCAGATCTTGTCTATTTATCCTATCCATACCCCTCATGATTTTATATACCTCTATAACGTCACCCCAGCCACTGACACTCCAGGGAAAACAGCCCCAGCCTATTTAGCCTCTCCCTATAGCTCAAATCCTCCAACCTTGGCAACATCCTTGTAAATCTTTTCTGAACACTTCACTTCATTTTGGAAAGGAAAACAAAATAACAGAGTATTATTTAATTCTGTGAAAAGCTGCAAGACAAAAGGGACTTGAGAGTACTTCTGAACAACACACCGAAAACTAGCATTCTGGTGCAGCAGATAATCAGAAATGTTGGTCCTTATTTCAATGGTTTGAAGGATAAGAGTAGGGAAGTCTTACTGCAAATGTAAAAAAGTGCTGCTGAGACCATACCTAGAGTACCAAGTAGTCTTGATCCCCTCAGTGAAGGAACGATATCATTGCATTAGAGACAGTTCAAAAAAGGCTCACTTGGATGATCCCTGGTATGAAGGGATTATTTTATGAGTAAAGACTAAACAGGCTGAGATTCTACTCACTGGAATTTAGAACAATAAGAGGTGATTTGCATTGAAACATATAGGATTCTTAAATGGCTAAATAGGGTAAATGCTGAGAGGATGTTTCCCCTCATGGGAGAGTCTATGATCAAAGACTATAATCTCAGAATAAAGCGGTGCTAATTTAAGACTGAGATGAGGAGGAATTTTTTTCCCTTTTGGAAAGTTGAGTGCCTTTAGAACTCCTTGCCAGAGTGTGGGACAGAGTTGTTGTGTATATTTAAGGCTGCGATGAATAGATTCTTGATCAGGTAGACAAGACTTGACGGACCAAATGGCCTACTCCTATTTCTTCTGGTCTTACATCGTTCTAGGAAAATATCCAAACATACATTATGATTTCTTCCTCATGGTTTCTTCCGCCAATCTGACCATCCTGAACTACAAGATTAAAGTCACCTATGATTAATGCATTGCTTTTTCACGCCTCATTATCTCCAGATCTATTTTTACCCCACTGTATAGCTGATGTTCCAAAGCCTATAGACTGTACCAATACTTCTTTCCCTTTTTATTTCGGATTCCCACCTATAAGGATTCTATTTCTCCCAACTCAAAATCGCTTCTTGTGATTGTACTTATTTTAACCCATATCAACAATGTCACATCACCACCAATGTCACATCACCACCTTTTCCTTCCTGCCTGCCTTTTTGAAAAGTAACATACCCTTGAATACTTAGTTTCCAGCTTTGATCTCCTTGTAACCATGTTTTTGTAATGGTTATAAAGCCATATTCATTAAACTGTATTGGTGGTCACAACAGATAGTCTTCTTTTATGAAACATAGTGCTACTGGAGGTGGTATTTATACAAGCATGGCAAAGACATTACACAGCTGTGTGTTTTTCAAAGAAAGCAAAACTTAAATAATATCAAAATATTGTTCAGGCAATGTACTTACCCAAGGAATATGCAGGGAAAGAATTGGGTGATGTTTGCTGCTCTTTGGTCTGCAGGTCTGAAAGGCTGGGAGATGGGTGATGACTCAGATTATCAATGGTTACTTTGCCTGCAGATGGGTGCAATGGTGGATGTGGAGGTTGCTGTTTCATAAGCAAGGCCTGGGTCAGCTGCCGCTGGTGTTGTTGGATCTGCTGCTGCATGTTGTTGATTGTACGTGCAACCTAGCAAGAAACAAAAGGTCTTCAGAAATGCTGTGAATAGTAGGTTTGAGCAGAAGACAGAATTCACTTCCAATATACTTATAACACATTATTCAGGATTTAATTGTAGGTGGAGGTGGTATTGAGTGATCTGCTCAACTGTGGCTCAAATCATTGCTCTCAGATGGGCAGTTAATACACAGTTAAAAGGTACCATGCCACCACAGATCTAAGTAAACAGAGGGAATGACATACCTGCAACCAACATGAAGCCTGATAGATTTAACCCTGCACACAGCAGCTCAATGCAAAACCCGTGTTAGAGGCCACCTCACACAAGTTTGTATCCCAACATCTGGTCTCCCATAAACCGTCTTTCCAACATGCTCCCACATCAGGGTATGCCAACTTATCCTGGAAGAGATCCCAAACTTACCAGAGTTTTGGGCATTCATGATTTCATTTTCTCTCAGGACTTCTGCAGTATTAACTGTGCTGACCACCTTGATGTGCACAGAACTGCTCATCTCAAATTGTCTAGGAGCTCCATCAGACAGATCTCACTCCCAAAGCCTGACTGAAGCCCCAATCCATATTAATTAAAGGGCTCTCACTCAGCCATGCAGGCACTTATTGCTCTTGAAATGTATACTTGTGCTTGGAGCCCATCAAGTGTACAATCCAGCCAGATCATTTTATGATATAGGAACTATTGCAGTTGCATACCTTAATCACATATCCATATCTATGTATAGAGCACTGTAAATGCATTTAGAGTCATAGAGCACAGAAACAGACTCTTCGGTCTAGCCAGTCCATGCCGAACATAATCCCAAACTAAAGGAGTCCCACCTGTCTGCTCCTGGCCCACATCTCTCCAAACCTTCCCTGTTCATGTATCCATCCAAATATCTTTTAAACATTGCAATTGTAGCCGCATCCACCACTTCCTCAGGATGTTCACTTCACATTCGAACCATCCTGTGTAAAAATATATGCTCCCGAGTCTTTTTTGAATTTCTCTCCTTTCACACTAAAAATGTACCACCTAGTCTTGAAATTCCCCAGCTTCGGAAAAAGACAACCACCATCAACTCTATCTATACCTCTCATTATTTTATAAACCCTCTATCAGGTCACCTCTCAACGCCTACTCTCCAGAAAATAAAAAGTCCCATTCTATGCAGCCTTTCTTTTTGTGACTCAAACCTTCCTAACCTGGTAACATCCTAATAAATGTCTTCTGAACCATTTCCAGCTTGATAATATCCTTTTGATAACTGGCTGACCAAAACGGGACACAGTATTCCAGAAGAGGCCTCACTAATGTCATGCACAACTTCAACATAACGCCCCAATTCCTATACTCAAAGGATTGAGCAAAATGCCTTTTTAACAATCCTGTCTACAAAGGAAACTCGATTATCCGAATACCAATTATTCGAAAATCGGAATATCTGAAGGAGATTTCGACGTCCTGATTAGAAACATCACATCAAAGAAGTGTTTCCAACAGTCATCGCGTCTTTTGTTTACAGTAATTAAACAGGCAGCATCTCCAAATGGCTGAGCTCCCACCCTCTCTCTCTCCTCACACTTTCCCTGGAGTTCTACAGAGGGTTTACCCTCAACTATCTCCCCCTCCCCAGATAATCTCTCCAACATGGCCCTGTACAGGGCAAACATGGAACCTGTCAAAAGGTTGCAGTAAAAAGGTGCTTGCGTGTGTATGTGTATGAGTGTGTGTGCTATTTGGAGACTCACCACCCCCCAAAAAGGCAGCAGCAGCCGCAGCAGTCTTGTTGTTGGGTGTACAGTCTGGCTGCCCTGGAGAGGGTTTGGGGGTGGCAGGGGGGCAGTGTTGTACAGGGTTGTGGGCCAGGGTCAGGCAGGGGGGGCGGTGTTGGACAGGGATGGGAGGTGGAGGGCAGAGTTGGATAGGGCTGGGCAGCAAGGGGCGGTGTTGGACGGGGATGGGTAGCTGGGGGCGGTGGTGTTGGACAGGGATGGGCTGCTGGGTGTGCGGTGTTGGACGGGGATGGCCGGCGGGGGCTGGATGGGGATGGGCGGCTGGGGGGCGATGTTGGATGGAGTTGGGCAGCTGGGGAGGGGGGTGGCGATGTTGGACGGGGATGGGCTGCGGGGGGCTGTGCTGGAATGGGATGGGCGGTGCCGGACGAGGATGGGTGGTGGGAGGGGCGGTGCTCAACGAGGATGGTTGGCGGGGGGGGGGGTCGGTGACGGACAAGGATGGGCGGTGGGGATGGGTGGTGCTGGATGAGGATGGTTGGCGGGGGGGGGGTGCTAGACTAGGATGGGCAGCGGGGACGTGGTGTTGGATGAGGATGGGCGCAGTATTGGATGGGGATGGGCGGCGAGGGCGCGGTGTTAGACGAGGAAGGGCGACGGGTGGGCAGTGTTGGATGGGGATGGGCGGCGGGGACGTGGTGTTGGATGAGGATGGGCGCAGTATTGGATGGGGATGGGCGGCGAGGGCGCGGTGTTAGACGAGGAAGGGCGACGGGTGGGCAGTGTTGGATGGGGATGGGCGGCGGGGACGTGGTGTTGGATGGGGATGGGCCGCGGTGAGGGGGGCTGGGGTGGGGTGGCGTTGGACGGGGATAGTTGGCAGTGCTGGATGGGGATGGGTGGTGGGTGGGCGGTGCTGGATGGGGATGGGGGGGGGGCAGAGTTGGACGTGGACAAGCGGCAGGGAGCGGAGTTGGACGGAGATGAGTGGCAGGGGAGGAGTTGGATGGGGAATGGCAGCGTTGAATGGAGTGGGCGGGGGCTCGCGCGCCATGTGCAGCTGCGGTCTCCTGAACCGGGAGCAGACTTTTAAAGCTCCGAGCCCCTGAGAAAAGGCATTTAATCGATTAACTGAATAATCGATTAACTGAATAATCAATTATCTGAACGAAACAGTGCCCGCCCATCTCGTTCAGATAATCGAGGTTCCCCTGTATATGTGGCACAAACTTGAAAAGAATTATATACCTGCACCCATACATCCCTCTGTTCTACAACACTACCCAAGGCCTTACCATTAACTGTATAAGCCCTACCCTTGTTTGTTGTATCAATATGCAAGATCTCACATTTATCCAGTTTGAACTCGATCTGCTATTTCTCAGTCCATTGATCATTTGATCAAGATCCCTCTGTAATCTTTGAGAGCCTTCTTCACTGACTACGATGCTACCAATTTTGGTGTCGTCTGCAAACTTACTCACCATGCCTTTCATATTCTCATCCAAACCATCTATAAAATGACAAACAAAAGAGGACCCAGCACTAATTCCTGTGGAACACTGCTGGTCGCATGCCTCTGTCCAAAAAGCAACCCTCCACCATTACTCGGTCTCTTGCCATTAAGCTGATTATTTATCCAATTGGCAAGCTCACCCTGAATCCCATGTGACCTAACTTTACTAATTAGTCTACCATGTGGAATCTTGTGAAAGGCTTTACTAAGATCCAAATAAACAATGGATATCGTTCGGCTATCAACCACCTTTTTGGCAACTTCCTCAAAAAACTCAATCAAGTTTGAGACACACTGTTTTCCTCACACAAAACTATGCTGCCTCTCTAAATGTCCATAAATCCTATCTTTTGTAATCACCTCCAACAACTTACCCACAACCTGGCTTCCCTGGTTTCTCCTTACAACCTTTCTTAAACAAAAGTACAACATTAGCCACCCTCCAGTCATTTGAGGATACGTCACTCCCTCCCAATTTCTCACAGACAAAACCATTATGTTAAGTTATGAGATTTTGGTACTTCGTTGTCACTATTCATCATTGCTTTAAAATAGTTGATAAGAGAAAGCTCAGCCTAGACAATTTGCCCTTTGGACACCAAAGAAACATACATTTTAGTTTCAGTAACATTAGAGTGAAAACAAACCAACCAATGCCCACAGCCAAAAACAAAAGCTCTATTGGCACCATGCTGACCAGAAGTCCTATCCCAAAGCAAAATATGTTGAAAATGAAATAATAACAAATATCAGATATAAGTCAGGGATTGTGATGCAGGGCTTTGCCCGAAATGTTGATTTTCTTGCTCCTTGGATGCTGCCTGACATGCTTTACTTTTCCAGCACCACAGGCCTGTCTGGCGGAGAGTGCATTGGAGGGATAAAGAGGATTACAATCGTAAGGGTGTTAACTCCCCATAGGCTCATGAGTCTCATTAAGAACCCTTCCAATTTCTGCTTGATAGCAGCGTGCAAAAGAAATATTGCTAGTTTGTTTACCTTGCTTCCCCAGGTACACTTACAATTGTGAAGGAGTCGGAATGAGGCACTTAAGTGGTCATTAATTAGCTTTAAGAGTGCCAATAGGGCCAAGGGCAGATGAGCTGATTGACACATTGTCACCCACCTTCTATATGTCTCCTGCATTGGAGTGGATGGGCAGAGTGGCGGGATGGCCACCTGTTTTATTTTGTTAGCCTCCTGTTTGCCCTCACTGATGCAAACCTGGCTAGTCTTGAAACTTACAAATGGGGAACTGTAAAATTCATGGCACTGATCTGTTGACCTTATATAGTCTTTTAATATTGGATGAACAATTTGTGATCAGACAGGAAAACTGATCAAAATGTTTCAGATAAAAACTTACATGGAAAAGAAATCAACAGATAAACAAATAACAAATGCTATATTATTTGAAATATGTACAAGTGGGCTAAAGTACTTGAATGCCATTATAATATTTTTGTAACATCTGACATAGAAATGAACTAAACAATTGTATGGAGAATTTAAAATATTCCTGGAGTAGATCTTACCAAAACAAAAGCATAAAAGCTACGCTGCCAGGAAAACTTCCATTAGTTATAGGACACAAGTTACTGAAAAGATGATTCAGGTAACACATTTCAGTGTTCTTCACTAAGTGCAGATTTCATCTCTGTTCGCATTCTTATTTGGAGTTGCTGTCAACACTAGATAACTGGCTCAATATCTTATGTGTTGTATTTATAAACATTCAACAAGAGTGTAAAATGAGCCCTCCATAATTATTCCAGCAAAGTCAGCATCAGTATATCCACATTTAAAAAAAAACAGCAACCCTTGGGACATGAAACAGACTTTGTTTAGTTGAAAAGCAATGCTATATTGCAAATGGTTCACAAATTAGCCAAGAATTGATTCAATTGCCTTCCAGGGATTTGCAAGATTATTTTTACACCAATTATGTATAAAAGTCTAAAACCTTCCATTTGTAATTCAACTCATTTGATGTGTAATTTTATACTTTGAAATAATATTTCCTACAGGTTAAGCATGCTATTTTCTTGATAAAAGTAATTTCTACATGTTTTCTTGAGGGTGCAGAAAAGGAAGGAATAAAATTTGGGTGCAAACTAGTTTTAACACTGTCTTTTCTATGTAACTTCAACAATATATGTAAAAGATGCATTGGACAGTTTTGAACCAAGATGATAATACACACACCAAAGTTTTACTATTCCTTGTCAACAGTACTGCATCATCGGCTACAGAAAACTATCTCTATTTAAATACCAAAACAGTGAAAAAGACCAGGCTGATTACTATAATCTCACACATAAATAAGGGACAAATAGGACATTAACAAAAGTAATTTAATGATTAAAAAAATCATTAATTAGATAAATCAATCATGTGTAGAGAACACATATTTTCTTCTTAATCACTAATTGCACATTTGTTTGCAGAGGCTTATGTTAGAAGAATCTCTTCTGTGGCCTATTGTCATCTGACTGCAGAATATCTTGAAGTTGGGTTGCAAGCTTGCTATACCTACTTGCTGCTCTTGTTGTCGAATGGTTCCAGAAACATTACGTTGGGCCTGTAACATCTGCTGCTGGAAGAGTAAACGCTGGTAGGCCTGCAAACACAAAATGAAAAATGAATATGAATAATGCCTCAAACGAAAGAGGTCAGTAAATTATGCTAAGTTCATCTGGTAAAACTACAAATGACCCTATCAGTTTGATTTAGACAATCATTTTCTATAGAAATTGCAGCTTTAGTATTCTTTTCTGAATTCTCACTGCATGTCGGATTCACTAAAGTCAAACTCAGATTTATTTGGAATCTGATTTAATTAAATTAAGCCCCTTTCTTCACACCAATTTTCCACAAGGAACTATACAATTTCTGCATTAACTTGTTTAAAAATAGCATGATTTGTTTCTAAAATGCACATTTAATGCTGCCACATTAATGTCTAATAAATAATGACAATTCAGCAAGTACTAGGTGAATATTAGTGTGGTATTTTCCCAAATGATCGCTCCTGGCACATTGTGATGACACCTCTACTAGTATATGGTACTGGGGAAAGGGTTAATTGTGATAGTTTTCAATCACCAATCCTCCTTTGTCTTGGGCTTGGCTAGTGATAAATGAGAAGAGGATACATCACCACACAGTAGATAAAGAAACATTGAAAGTTTATTGCATGAAAGCAAAAGTGCAACTACAGTTGCACCAAATTACCAAGACCTTAGAGAGCTGATTCAGATATATCTACCTCATTGCGAAAGCTAAAGTAGAACTTCTTGTCTCCATCCATAAACTATTTATGACATCAATGGAATGACTGGAGCCAGTGTAATATAAGCATTAACTCTTCAAAACAAATACCTTATATCTTGCACTTCTGAAAAGCTTTTCGCCCCAGCAGTACTTAAAACACCATTATATTATATTATATTTACCATCAACCCATCTCACCACCTTCGTCAGTGCAAGCAGTTTTGATGTCTCACTTTTCTCAGACTTCACTTTGAACTTGGAAGAATGGCAAGTCTATACTTACCAGGGTATTACAGATCTAGTTACTGGCTCTGAAAGTTGGACTGGAATATCTTGTCCTTAACCACAGACTATGAGAGACATCAGCAGAGTGCGCAGAGCTAATGCAACACAAGCATTAACTTCTTCCAAGACATTACCAGACACAATTTGATTCCCTTGTTCACACTACTTCTATTCAACTCTTTCAAAATTGGCAAAGTATAACATTGCAGCTAGCTAGAGAACTACTTCATCTCATAAAAAAGGAAAAACAAAAAAAATCAAAGAACTTAAGCTAACAATTAAAATGTATGCTATTTCTGCCAATGGGAATTATATTGACACGTGTCATAGGAATATACAGATTTCAGAGCTTTTTCTCTTTTTAGACTAAAAGACAGTATGATGGGTATGGAAGCTATGGAACAGGATTCAAACTGGTCCACAGAATCAATTGGTACAGCATCATGGACAATATACACAACATTTTCTAAAAGTTAAATTGATCCTGCAGAAACTAAATATAAAAATATATATGTTTGTTGTTTCAATGAAGTTTTGATTACCTTTTAATTATCACTGTCATTAATTTTATTCCAATCCATATAAATGATGACAGCAACATTACTTACCAGCTGCAGCTGATAGAGTTGGTTTAACATAGTCATATGTTGAGGATTAATTGGCGAGGCTAATAGTGCAGGGTTGAGACCCATGTTTTTTGCTGCAAACTGCAAGAGCTGTGCTTGAACCTTTAATGAATATAGAAAAATACTTAAGCATTTAGAAATATCCAATCCAAAATTTTGCACTTTTTAAAAAAGCCTTTCCTAAAAGTCATTAATTACTTAACCTGTAGCCTTGAAAACCGTTTGTATAGCTTTTTACAATCTTGTTACAAATATCATGAGACAATGCTACACAAAATGATATTTCAAATCCTTAGCACAGTCCAAATATCCCAATTTAATCATCTTGGCAGAAAGATATGATGCTCAAATTTTATTGCTGTGACTTCAATTGTGAACTAATTGATATGCTTCGTAGCTAGATTCATGCATTCACTATGAGAAATAAAAAAATAAGCAATTAGAATGAGTCATACACTGGTATTGAGCTACACAATGCACTATACACCACTCTTTTCCCATGGCCTGAAAAAAGTAGCGTGACATAAAGGTCCTAAAGAATTCTGGAAGTTTAGTAGATGTGAAATGTGCACATTTGCTAGCTGTTCACGATGAGCAACTTTATGTACCTGAGGGGATAGAAACTGAGGCACTTGAGCACGAAGACTAGGCTGGGATGAGTTAAGAGGTTGCACTGGCGGCTGCTGTTGCTGCTGCATGGTCCTGGCTTGTGCTGCTCCACTATTGCCAAACATACCTAGATTGCCACTCTGCAAACAGAGAAAAGAAAAATGATAGTTGATCAGACAATCACAAACTGGAAATAACTGGACATTTGGGTCTGATTTGAACATATTTGAACGTTTCTAATAGCCTTTTGGTGGAACATTACCAAGATAAAAAACAAAGGAGGCTGCAAAAAAAGAAATGCAATTTGTTTTACAGCTTTAAAAGTATAGTCCATTTCATGAATTGCAACCAACATGAATCATTTAAATTAACACATTTAATTCAATACCACAAGCAGCAACTATCCATCAAAGTAGTATAAAAATCGAACAACCTTTTTATTTCTTAATCTTTTAAAATATATATACTGTAAAGACAGATAGATAATCTTGAGGGAAACATGTCCAACACTCAGTGTACTGAATTAAGGTAGGAATTAAATGTCAAATTCCATTTTTGATTAAAAACACAAATGTAGAAACAAATATTCCTTATCTCACTTAACTTTTTTTTAAAAAAGAGTGGAAAAAATCTGAAAAGATATTGAGATCTTCTCAACAGAAATTTTAAAGTATATGGAAAGCAAGTGTGTTCCAAAACAAAGCTTAAATGACTTTACAAGCATTGGGTGTGGCTATAGTATAGGTGATGCACTGCAAAAGAGCATCAGTTCATTCCTTCAAAAGGGTCTCACAATACATGCAAGAATAACGGCTGTGTTTTTCTGCAAACTGATACCAGAACACTACATAAAACAAACATCCAGAAGATAAATTATCTTGGATTACTATAGCTAAGCAGGTTGAGAATGTCAAACATGTCAACATTTTGAGATAATGCACAGTTTGAGTAGGATAATTTTTACCAGAAATAGTTTTGAATCAGAAGTTAGCCAGAATTATGCAAACATTCAACTCTATATGATCTGAAAGAATGTGAACTATTGCAAATTCAAGAACAGAAGTAAAAAGGAGCTGGTGCTGGCCATTGGACTTGAGGGAGGGAATATTCCACCATTCAAAAATGTCATGGCTGTCATCTTCCTCAACTCTACCTTTCTGCCTGAACCAATACCCCATAAAAATTCAAGCTCAGTTGTAGTGATTTACCATGGACGTACCATGGGGTGGGGTGTGACAGGAGGTCAGGCCCAGTGACATATACAGTTCAGGGAGTTATGACAGCCTTGATCAAGCATGTGGAGCATTTGAAACTGCAAACTCTCAAAAGGTGCTGGAGCAAAACGTGCCTCCATCCTCAACAGCCTTTCCAACTGTTGCAGAACCTGTGGGTTCTCCCCCTTTCTCATGTGTTGAAGATCTCTCAGAATCTTCGATGGATAAGGCAGATGTCACCACCTTGATGCCTTTGCCACCTGAAGAGCAGAATGAATTTCTTCTGAGACACTCTGGATGCAAGAAGTGAGCTACTGTGCCTTACATGCAGTCTGTATAAGAGGCAAAGATGGAGGAACCTGACCTGGTGCTAAAACTTCCCAGGAGGAGCTACAAAAAAAACATGCCTATGTCCGCAGACACAGAGGGAAAGGGACGTAATGACTGTGACAAGGCCAGCCAGGTGGATGTAACAGAATGAGCTCCTTGACTGTGGCTGTTAATCTGGTCCAATCTGAAGGCCCTGGCTGACAGATAAGAAAAGGAATGTATTGCCACCGGGCGGTGGGGATCCCCAGTGGAGGGCCCTCTACGCAGGAGTCCTCCCCCTTTCTCTTGGGGATCTAGGGTGGAGGGTGCTGCATGCAGCAGTCCCCTGCAACCGCAGATTGCGGTGGTTCACGGACTCCCAGCCCAACTGCTTGTTCTGTGGTGCTGTGGAGTCCGTGGACCATGTGTATGTCGGGTGTGGGCGTTTGCACTCCCTTTTTGATTTTCTTAAAAACCTTCTCCTCCGCTTTTGGTTGCACTTCAGTCCCACGCTCCTGATCTTCGGGCACCCAGTGCGGAGGAGGGAGGGCAGGTCTGAAGACCTCCTCGTGGGTCTGCTCCTGGGCCTGGCCAAACTGGCCATAAACAGGTCCAGGCAGCGGGCCGTGGAGGGGGTCGTTAGGGCCGACTGCCTGCCCCTCTTCTGCGGTTACGTTAGGGCCCGGGTGTCCTTGGAGAAGGAGCACGCGGTGTCCACCAACACCCTGGAGTTGTTCAGGGAGAGGTGGGCACCGCAGGGAGTGGAGTGCATCATTTCCCCTCCAACTCTATTTTGATTTAGTCCCTGCCCTCCCCTTCACTGTTTGTTCACACAGCATTGCCCTTTGATGTGAAGGGCACTGCTTGTCACAGGCCACTCGGGTGTTTTCCTACTTTTCCTGGTGGTGGAAATTGAATAAAGATTTGTACACCTTGTCTCTCATTGTGTCTCACACCTGCGCGCACACACACCATGGGTGCTGGGGATAAAAAATAATAAGCACTACCGCAGTTAGGCGGTAGTGTGGGGGTTAAGAAAAAAAAGAAAAGGAATGTAATCGGGCCTGGCTGTCCTAGAGTTGGTGGAAAGGTGCTGAGGGTGGTTAGTGAAGCCGGAAGGTGGGTAGGCTGTCCTGACCGCTGTCACCCCAGGCGGGTACCGGGGCAGGCTGTCCTAGAGGTGGTCGAAAGGTGTGTCAGGACCGAGAACTGGAAGGGCATGGGGTGGATCGAGAGCCGGAAGATGGGTAGGGCGGGCTGCCTTAGAGTGGCCGGAAGGTGGGAGGGACGGGGGTTTGCTGGGTCTGTATTGTCTGTACTTCTTTTTTATGTAACTGGATTGTCTCATGTACAAATGTCATTATTGCTGTCTTTTATATATGGAACTGGGATTTGAGGTTTGTCCTCATCTCCCTGTAAACTGGTTAAACCGTAGGGTGTGGGAGCTGGCTTTGCTGCTCCTCTCCCTTGTAAAATTGCTGTTGTATACAGCTGTAAATGTTAACTGTTTTACTGTAAACTCTTCTGTAATTGTTTAATAAAATAAAAAAAAGGAAAGCAGCAGGGCTGCGGTAGACGTCCGGTACGTGGCCACTGCCATCCGACGCCTTAAAACGGCGGTGCTCGGACCCGATGTAGTGCACCAGTTGGAGGATGCTCAGGTGCGCTTACCCTTGCCCAGACGGAATTTCACATTGGCCCCAAGGTCCCGTACTTCCCACGGGAGCTTGTGCCCCACAATCTGAGCCTCCTCCGGAATTTTAACTTTGTCCCTTTTAAGGACGTAAAAAGGCGGGCCCTGTATTGACTGCCACTGCACACCATCCATCTCTTCTCCCTCATCCACCGGATACGCCTTGGCATGCCCATCTGCCACCGGGCGGTAGGAATTCCGAGTGGAGGGCTCTCTACATGGGAGTCCTCCCCCTTTCTCTCGGGGGTCTGGGGTGGAGGGTGCTGCATGCAGCAGTCCCCTGCAACCACAGATTGCGGTGGTTCATGGACACCCAGCCCAACTGCTTGTTCTGTGGCGTTGTGGAGTCCGTGGACCAGGTATATATTGGGTGTGGGCGTTCGTACTCCCTTGTTGATTTTCTTAAAAACCTCCTCCTTTGCTTTTGGTTGCACTTCAGTCCTACACTCCTGATCTTTGGGCATCCAGTATGGAGGAGGGAGGGCAGGTCTGAAGACCTCCTCGTGGGTCTGCTCCCGGGCCTGGCCAAACTAGCCAAAAACAGGTCCAGGCAGCGGACTGTGGAGGGGGTTGTTAGGGCCGACTGCCTGGCCCTCTTCCGCGGTTACGTTAGAGCCCGGGCGTCTCTGGAAAACGAGCACGTGGTGTCCACCGACACACTGGAGTTGTTCAGGGAGAGGTAAGCGTGCAGGGAGTGGAATGCATTATTCCCCCGTCCAACTCTATTTTGATTTAATCTCTGCCCTCCCCTTCACTGTTTGATCACACAGCATTGCCCTTTGATGTGAAGGACATTGCTTGTCACTGGCCACTTGGGTGTTTCCTTTCTTTCTGGTGATGAAAAATTTGAATAAAGATTCATGCACCTTGTGTCTTCCACTGTGTCTCATAGCTGCACACGCACAACATGGGTGCTGGAGAAAAAAATAAGCACTACCGCACTTAGGCAATAGTATGGGGGTAAAAAACAAACAACTGGCTCTGAGGGAGCTAGATCAGTGTCAAGGTCTCCCCACGTGTAAGTAAAGGGTGACACGGTGACGGGATTTCAGCCTCTGTGGTTATTTTAAAAAAGAAAAGGAATGTCAGACATCCTGTTCAGTCAGCTGGCTCTGAGGGAGTGGAACTAGTGTTAAAGAACAAAGAGCAATACAGCACTGGAACAGGGTCTTCAGTCCTCCAAGCCTGCATGAACACATTTTCCCCTAACATACCAAAACTGTCTTCACTTATAGGATCCATATCCCTCTATTTTCTTCATGATCATATATTCATCCAGGTGTTGCTATTGTTTACACTCCCACCATCTCTTCTGTCAAGGACTCTCCATGCGCATATAAAGGGTGACTTCATGACAGGATACTCACCTTTGTGGATTAATTTCAATAATTGCTAATGAAAAAAAATACTACCAAGACTTCCAGACCTTAAGAAATAGTAACAGGTTTAGCCATTCAGGCCCTCAAGCCTGCTCTTCCATTCAATAGGATAACAGCTGACCCAACATTTCTCATAACCACTTTTCTGCATTTCCGCCATAAGTCATGATTCTCTGACTAAGAATTGATCTATCGCAGCCTTAGTATACATAAGGAATCTGCCCCCAAACGTAGTGCTTGAAACTGTGCAAAATTAATGTATGATGTAGAGTAAATGCAGTTATATACACAATTCAAATTTATAAAAGGTTTACATAACTCCATGGTCTCCAATACAAATTCAAGCTTTGGAAATATTAGAAAGCCTTGAACTCGAAAAGTCTCAAAACATTTTGAAATAACAGATCTTTTAAAATTAGTACAGAATTTTGCAAGATTGTTACTTATGATGGCTTTTATATTAGAAGAGCAACTTCTCTACATGATCAAAAAACACATGATTCAGAAAAACAAGTAGTAAGCTTGCAAACATTTGATTCCCTCAAACTTTATCAGTATTTAATTTTAAAACAGCTAATGCTTCAAAAAATGCATGAAATTTTCATTTAAAATGAAGATTCTTTTTAAATTTTCTGAACAAATGAACTGAAACATTTTGATGAGAACTTCAAGGACATTTGAACAACAAATTCTCCTTGAGACTAACGACGTGCATACTCGGCAGCAACAATAAATACAAATTTACAAATATGACCTGAAGTACCATGCAAGAACATATTCATTCCTTAAATAGAATGAATCTAAAGGGATTCCCAAAATGTATTTGTTACATATTCAAACAAGATGCATGCCAATTTTATAGACTTAATCCAGTTTGCTTTGGAGCTATTTTCTCAGTGAAAGATTGTAAACATGATTTTATCAATCTACAAACAAAATAATTAAACTAGACAAGAGGAAATTGGAAAAAATGTTCATTTCAGTTTTAGTTGGTCATGGTGTGTCATATTTGGAGAAGATTATGGAGGATGAAATGTATCTTAAAGATAAACAAATTACAAGGTTAATGCAAAATTAAAACAATTATGTTTGAGAGTCAAAATAAAATCACAAGTAACCATCACAAAATGGCAGGTAGATTTCTTAAGATTTGCACAGAACAAAATATTTCTGCTATCTCCAAGTTCAAGAAACTTGCTGTTTTAATATTAAGTGAGTTAAAGCAATAAGTCATGAATGGCTAGCCTTACCTGTCTAGAAGAATTCAAGTTTTGCATGCCCAGCCCCGAGGCAATGGCACCAAGGGCCTGATTAGGGTGTGCACTATTTGAAAGGGCAAGCTTCAGGCTTGGTGAAGGCAAAAATGGTGAAGTAGGGGACTCTTCCACTAGGCCGCCATCCTGATTAGAGAAGGATAGGGTGAGCTATGCAGTGCCAACCACGGCACAAGGGAAGTGCAATGGATGTCACAACAAGCACATAAAAGGAATTCCATTGTTTTCAAATAAAAATTGGATTAAAAGAATGATGGAAGTGTGTGTTCCAAAATATCAAATGGTGGTGGGTTGGGAAGATAGAGAGAAGGAGACAGAGAAGGAAACAAAAAACAAGAGAGAGAGTTAAGGTGCATGACTAAAAACCTTTTGTATACTAAAGATGAATATGTAAAGAATAAAAGCAACAATTGCTGCAATATTAAATGATCAAGCTGCAAATACAAAAGACCAACAGTGACAGAAAATTCACAATCTCTATTTCCTGAAATTTACATTATGCTGAAACTAACAAGTTTCATAACCTGGCTATAATTTCAATACTTTTGATCATAAAATACACCCCATTTAAATAGCAACCAACATTGCAATATTGAAAAATTCCTTTTGATGCAGACTTGTAAATGTTAAATGTAGATACAAAGATTTTTAACCCAGACAAAACACCATTCATGAAATTCCTCCTACAACATTCAAACTATCCTATAGAGAAGTCAAAACATTCTTGTCATTAGACATTCACACAGTAATAAATGTTCTTCATTAGCAAACTTGACAGGTATTGTACATGAATGGTTGAGATGCTTCACTAAACATATATTTCTGTCGTTGTTTATGTACAAAGAAAACCACAGGTTAATGAACAGTTATAGTTTACAAAATTTAATAAATCTCTAACAAACTATTTACAAAACACCAAATTTGTTAATGATCACCTTTTGCAATTAACAATAACAGCAGAAAACTTATAACATAGAAAAGATCCCTGGCATTTTAAAGTAAAAGGTAGAAAAATAAACAGTATTGGACAAGGGAGCAAATGCTAATTAATGTAGGAACCAATTAAGGGCAATAGCGCATATGCTACATATCCAAATGCTATTGCATTAAAGCCCAAGATTGGTATATTAAATGTCAAAATTCAGAGGAACCAAAGGTCATTTGTGCAATTAAGCAAATTTAATTATTATTTAGTGAGGAAATGTAACAAACAGATCATGAGTAGTAAAGGTATATATGTGAAAGTTGTGTGGTTCATTACCAAACAAATAACAGATGATCCAGAGTGTGATGGAATACTCTTCATTTGCCTAGATAGGTGTAGTGCCAGCAACATTTAAGAAGCTTGGTACTATCCAAGACACAGCAGCTCACTTGACTGGCATCCCATTCATCACCAGCAGCATTCACTCCCTTCACCACAGGCATACAATGACAGCAATGTGCATCATCAGTACACAAGATGCACTGCAGCAACTCACCCAGGCTCCTCTGACAGTACCTTTCAAACCCAGACCTTTACCACCGAGAAAGGAAAGTGCAGCAGATGCAATGGGACACCATAACCACGTTCCCTACCAAGTCATATACCATCCTCACTTGGAACTATTTCACTAATCCTTTAACTTGTGTGGTCAAATTTCTGGAAGCTCTTTCCTAACAGCACTGAGGGTGCACTTAAACCCAAGAACTACAGTGGTTCAAGAAGACAGCTAACAACCTTCTTCACAAAGACAATCAGAGATAGCAAATAAACACTGGTCCATCCAGTGACCCCTACTTTCTACGAATGAATAAAAAAGAAACCTTCCCCAAAATATATGAAGCAGTAAACTTCATATTAGAGAGATTTCTAATGACAACCCGGCATGCTTTAGATTCTTGAAGTGAATCACTTGAGTTCTCTCCTTGAAACATTAAGAGCAACAGATTCATAGTGTGACTAATATCTAAATAATATCAATCACACTGTAATCTGATCACCTTATAATCATTTATCATTCCCATTTTTCTGTATTCCAGAGCTTCAGGCACTAAACACCACACTCCTCAGTAAAAACTAGTCAATTTTGTAACCACAGCTTTGCCAAACCTAAAGCATTCTCTGTAGCCTAAAAACATTAAAAACTGTAATTATAAATGTAAATCTACTGGAGTCACTTGCAAATAAATATTTTAACTGTAGCAAGTGGTTGTAACATGGCAAAATACATCTATTCTCAAATAGGTTATTAATACATTTGACCTTCTGTAGCAACAATTTGAAACTGCAATAAAAGCATATTGGTCAGTCTATAAACCAATGAAGAAAGAAATCCAGATTTTGAAACTGGAGCAGAAAAATACTGGCTCTCTTCACTGACAGAAATGACATATGCTTTAAGTGGTTAAAACACATTCTATTGATCATGTACTTCTTTCCTTTTTTAAAAAAAAGTCTCATTTCACACCATCATGTTGTCAGTACACAACGTTTTATAAAAAGTAATAAACCAAATAGGGTATTTGGATTCTCCCCACTTTACTCGATTAATTTGCTTAAAAGTAGAGTTTCCATTTAAAACTTTACACCTTTACTTTCGAAAGGGAAATTGTTCGTTCCTGCAGACCACCCTGTTAGATCTCAGAGCTGCCTGAATTGCTATGCGTTGCAAGGATTTTCCAGTTTAGTTTTCTGTCTGAGTACAAAACAGTACATGAATATTTTATTATAATCCAGAGAGTTGGCAAAAATTTAGCAGTTTTGCTTAGTAGTTTAAGGAACATGAAAAAGCATGGTGCTGGAGAAAGCACAGCAGGTCAAGCTGCATCCAAGGAGCAAGAGAGTCAATGTTTCAGGCATAACCCTTCATCAGGACTGGTGAGGGGGAAGGGAACTGAGAGATAAATAGCAGGGAGGTGGGGGGGGGGGGGGCGAAGTGGGGCTAGGGCATAGGTACATGAGATGGTGATAGGTGGGTGAGAGTAGGAGATGGTGGTGATAGGTCGGTGGGAAACACGGAGTGGATAGGTGAGAAAAAACAGAGACAGGTAGGTCAGGTCAAGGGAGCAGATTTGAGTTGGAGGATTGGATCTAGGATGGTGGGGAGAGGGAGGAAGAGATTTTGAAACTGGCGAATTCAATGTTGAGGCAGTATGGTTGTAGGTTCCCATGGTGGATGATGAGGTATTCCTCCTCCAGTTTGTGGGTGACCTTGTGCAGGCGGTGGAGGAAGCTCAGAATGGATATGCTCTCGGGGGAGTAGGAGGGGGTGTTGAAGTGGATGGCCACAGGAAGACAGAGTTAGTTGATGCTCCTAGAACCATTCCACGAGTTTGTGTTGAGTCTCTCTGACATAGAGGAGACCACATTGTGAGCACTGGATGCAATAAATGAGGTTCAAGGAAGCAGAAATACATCTCCATTGCCTACACAAGGTCACCTGCAAACTGGAGAAGGGACACCTCATTTGCCATCTTGGCAACCTACAACCAAATGGCATGAACATTGAATTCACCAGTTTCCACATCTACCCCACCCCAACTGAGATCTAACCCTCCCACTCAGATCCATCCTCTTGACCGGACCTATCTGTCCAGCTTCCTTCCTACCTATCCGCTCCACACTACCCACCAACTTATCACCATCACTTCCTCCCTTTGCCCACCTAGCGGCAGACCCCTACCTTACCCCTAGCTTCACTCCACTCCACACCCCCCCCAACCCATTAACCTCTCAGGACCCCTTTCCCCTTCCCAGTCCTAAAGAAGGGTTGTGCATGAAATATCGATTCTCTTGCTCCTCGGATGCTGCCTGACCTGCTATGCTTTTTCCAGCACCACACTTTATCAACTCTGACTCTCCAGCGTCCGTAGTCCTCATTTTCTCTTAGTCTAAGGAACTTGCCATCAGGGCATAAATATTTTTGGTTCATTTCCTGTCATTCATTCATAACAAACCTTGTCAAAAAAGGTGGGCCGATCCATGGAAGACTCTTTGGGGATAGAAGGTGGTCGGCAGCCAAGTGGTTTAGAAACTATTCCATTGTAATCTGACATTCCCATTCCACGTTTGTCCATCTCCACTTTTTTTTCTAACAGTGTACCTGGAAAAGGGGAAAATCCATCTTAACATAAAACAAAAAGGAAAGAAAAAGAGAAGACAAACATTAACTTTAACTAAAAATATTGCTTGGTGACTGTAGGTAAAATAATAGTCTATACAAAAATGGGCCGAAGAGATTTGTTTTGTGCAGTCTAGATCTCTAAAAAGAAACTAACATAAAGGTCAGGTTGTAGGAAGCATTTTGAAGGAAGAAACTGAGATTATGTTCATAATTCATCACAGTAACATATGCCAGGTCACCTGGTGAGCTTTAAAATAGAGGACGTCTCAAAAGTTGCCCAGCACTGAAGGAAAATCAAAGTTAATAACAAAACTGTAGGAGCCTCTCAGGAAGATACTGAATAACTCTAAAGATAAATATTGAAAAGGAATTCATAGTTAAAGTCTGTGAAACTCTTAAGCATAAAAGCCAGAAGGTCTAGTATGGTACACACTTCAAAACACGGCTGAAGCAGACACAAACCATATTTTCTGAAAATCTTTGCAAATGGGATTTTGCCACCTCTCCCAACCTGCAGGGCATGAAGATGGCAATTATTATAAATGCCTTTAACAAAATGATACTAGCAAACTATAAACTTATAAAGCAATTAATTTTGACTTGATTTGCTGATAAACTTATTTGTACAAGACGTGGTTCCATGTATTTGAATTGAATTTATTATCATGTGTACAGAGGCACAGTGAAAAGTTTTGACTGACGAGCAATACAGGCAGACCACAGAGTCCAGTAACATAGATAAAAGTAATAGGTAAATAGTGGCAAAAAGCAAAAACACAGGTACAGACGAATGTTAAGAGTTGAGTCCATTCAGTATTCTAAAAACAGTAGGGTAGAAACTGTTCCGAAACAAGCTGGTGTGTGTATTCAGGCTTCTGCACCTTCTCCCCGATGGTAGAGGTTGTAGAAAAACATTGCCAGGTTGGGATGGATCTTTGAGGATGCTGGCGGCCTTTCCTCGACAGCGGGCCTGGGAGATGGATTCTATAGATGGGAGGTTGGCCTTTGTGACTGTCTCTGTTCTTGAAAGGTACAGATGCCATACCAGGTAGTGATACATCCAGACAGAATGCTCTTGATGGTGCACCTATAAAAATTGGCAAGGATATTCGCCGTCATGCGTAATTTCCTCAGATGCCTGAGGAAGAAGAGACTTTGTTGGGCCTTTGTAACCAGTGCATCCACATGAAGAGTTCAAGAAAGCTTGTTGTGGATGACCACTCCCAGGAACTTGACTTGTTCCACCTCAGTACTGTTAATGTGTAAGGGGTGGCATGAGTAACATCCCCCCGAAAGTCAATAATGAGTTCCTTGGTTTTGCCGGGGGTGGGGGTGGGGGTGGGGTTGAGTGTTAATGAGGATGAAATATTGTCCCCAATCTTCACTGATTGTGGCCTGTAGGTCAGGAAACTGAGGATCCAGTTGCAGAGAGTGGGGCCTAGTCTGAGATCACTACGTTTAGTAATCAGTCTTGAGGGGATAACAGTGTTGAAGGCTGAATGGTAGGCGATGAGTAGGTATCTTATGTAGCGGCTCTTCGCGTCAAGACATTATAGCGAGGAGTGAAGGGCAAGTGCTATGACATTTGACGTGGATCTGTTGGCCTGATAGGCAAATTGGAGTGGGTCAAGAGTAGTGGGGAGGCTGGAATTGATTAATGCCATGACCAGCCTTCCCTCTGATGTACTGACTGTTGGGATAGGTTTGCCAGGACTTGTTGGAACAGGTGTTACCTCTCTGTCAAATTTCTGTACAAAGCGAGCATAGACTGGTAGAATGCCTCCCTGTCCTCAGAGATAGCAGTGGTCATGGGCTGGCAAGTGTTGCCTAAGAAACCTTCATGAATTTTTGCAGTGCATGTTGTAGATAGTACGCACTGTTAATACTGAAAATCTCGTGGAGCGAGGACTGAATATCTTTGAATGTGGAATAGATGATGGAGATGGGCTGCCAGGAAACAGAAGACGACTAAAGACCAGAAGAAATAGATTGTTGTAGCAAGAAACGTAAAGTCAAAGGGGCTAGAACAGGAATGACGACCAAGGCAAGAAAATAAAAAGGATGATTATTGTCACAACCCCAAGTAAAATGACAGAAACTGACACATCCCACAACATACTAGATTACAAATGGGATCTCACGTCAGGTAAGAGTTCAAAAGAGAGTTGTGACACTTGCACCACAGCAGCTGAGACAATGCACTACATTCTAAAACAATAACTTGCAAATAGAATAACCCACAACACTTGTTTTAAAAAAGTAACTGCACATTCAGAGATAATGTTAACAGATCCTTTCAAAATAAAACCCAGGATGCAGAATTTGCATCGCTGTCAAAAACTAATCAGGTTTTCCTTGGACCATAAGCTATGTACCATTGTTGACATCTGTCCACTAGTTTTTGAGATACACTGAGCACAGGCAAACAGACTAACAACAGGAGCAAAAACATTACCTCTACCCACTTTCAGGTATAGAGGTAAAAACGGGACTGAAATAGAACAAGCAACAGAGATACAAATGAAGGTAATTAGTAATTGAAAGCAAAGAAATAGCAGAGACTTTACACTGATATTGCATCTCACTCTGGTGAAATACACTAAAAGCATCTCAATAACAGTATAAAACAGTAGGCAAGAGCAAGCAGCAGTTCAAATCCTGACTACTGGAGACTAATGCATGAAAGGCTACAAGTCTCCGAAACAGGATGGCCTGACTTCAAGTCATAGAAGTGGCTCCACAGATAATGGATGCATTGTTTGCAATCTTTCAAAAATCTAAGATTGTGGAAATGCCAAGGAACATTTAAAAGTCACAAGTTTCATGCCTCAATTCAATAAATGAGAGAGACAGAAGTCAAGAAACTATAAACAGTTAGTCAAAAAGCTGCCACTGGTAAAATGCTTGAATACATTTAAGTGGTCATAACCATAAATATACAAAACAAAGAACATCAAACAGTCAATATTGAATTAGGAAAGGGAAGTCATCCTTAAACTTATTTTAGATTTTTCAGAATGTAACAAGCAAGGTGGAAAAACAGGAACCTGCAGATGTACTACATTTGGTTTTCCAAAAGGCATTAGTTAAGATGCTACATAAAAGTCACTGCACAGGATAAGAGCTCATGCTGTTGCAATATATTAGCATGTTGACAGGATTGTCTAATTAATAGAGAACAGTCATGTGGGTCATTTTCAGGGTAATAAACTCACTAAAGGGTGTATCACAGATTAGTGTTGGGGTCTTAACTTATCAGAACCAGTATTAATGACTTGGATAAAGTGGCCGAGGTCACTGCAGTCAAATATGCTAATGATACAAACCTACATAGGAACACAAGTTGTGCGGAGGGCACCAAATTTATAAAATGGTTTCAAAGGTTAAGTTAGTAAGACAAATTTTTGGCAGATTGAGTGGAATGGCAGGTAGAATTCTCTTTGATGGGAAGAATTGAAAAGCAATGCACAATTTAAATGAAGTCAAGCAATAAACTGCTATGGTAGTAAAATCTGGCTGTCCTCAAACATAAAATATAAACGTGCAGATCCAGGAACGAATCAGGACATTAATTATATGTTAGCTTTTACTGCAAGGAAAATAGAAAATAAAAATAGAGAATGCTTTCTACAAACGTACATCAAGTTTGAGAGATTGAACCTATAATGTCATATAGTTTGGGTCTACTTATTTAAGGAGGGGTTTACTTGCATTGAAGCAATTCAGAGAAGGTTCATTAGGTTTATTGCAAAAATCAAAAGTGTGAGGACAGGTTGAATGGGCTAGGTCAACACTCAAATTCAGAAGAATAAGAGGTGTTCTTATGAAATATCAAATTCTGAGTTGGTTTGGGAGACGCTTATTCTCCTTCATCTAGGGAGAATTTAGAACTAGGAGCACAGTTTCAGAATGTCAGTTTGGGTTGCGAGAAAATGTTTACTTTTTCAAAGGGATATGCATCTTTGGAATTTCTTACTTCAGAGTCACGGAGGCTGAGACACCGAATATCTTTAAAGTTCGGATAGATAAATGTTTGAAAGACAATGGAGGCAAGAGTCATGAGATATAGATTTGAAAAAGGAATTATGGCTAAGACCAACCATAACCTTACTGAATGGTGGAACAAGTTCAAGGAACCAAATGGCACACTCCTTTTATGACTCAATTACAACTCAGCACATAAACACCGTATGTACTCAAATAAAAGTCAATGTCATGTAAAAGTCGACATCCTATTTTGGGCCAAAAAATCTGGAATTTTCCCCATATGTTTTTCATGTAAAAATCAATTCTAGTTCTTCACAGATAGCAGATCAGCATTTGACAGTTAAGTTATTAACCTGTACATAAATGTTGCGGTGAATTGAATTTTTTCCACACCAATGTGTGATTTAATGTACAATTCACACCAATTCAGCACAGAAGAGTCAGGTGAAAACCAACCTCGTGAAATACAGCCACATACCTCGTTGAGATTTTGAAATTTCTACATTTTATAGAAAATTGCCCACCAGAGTAAACAAAAAAAAACATACAGCAGCATTTAAACCGAAAAGTCATTGAAGTTGCAGAGAAGCAAAATAATTGTGTAGCAGCAAAAGAACGGGGTGTTTCGGAGAAACTTGAAACATACTGGAGAAGGATAGCGAAATGACTTTAAACAATGCTAAAATGGAAGCGTGCCAACAGAAGTAAACTTAGCAAGTGGCCACAATGGGAGAAAAAAAGCTGTTGAGTGGGTACTTGAAATTTGTCAAAATGGAAAATTTGTTAAGTCATGAAGACATCCAGATCCATGCACGGAACAAATCAAAGGAAGATAGAATTTCTGATTTTAAGGCAAGTGCTGGATGGTGCACAAGTACGAACAAGGAATGACACAGTACTTCAGCGGAGAACTAAGATCGCACAAAAGCTGCCTGCTGAACTAGAGGATAAGATATTTCAGTTTCACCAGTTTGTAATCAGAAATCAGCAGAAGGAAGGCTGCAAATTATCATGCATTGGAAACATGGACAAAGAGCCTATTACTCTCGACATGCCGGAGAATCGAGCCATGAGCCAAAAAGGAAAAAAAAATTGCACTGGTGAGAACCACTGGCCATGAGAAAAGTAAGTTTACTTTAGTTTTTTCTTGTATGGCTAATGGTACTATATTAAAACCAATGGCTGTTTTTAAGAGAAAAACTTTGCCAAAAGACAAATTTCCAAAAGGAGTTGTTGTCCATATGCAACCACAAGGCTGAATGGATGAAGGTGGATGTAGGAAATGGATAATGGAAGTTTGGAATTTATATCCTTTTGGACTATGCAGGGAAAAGAGTTTGCTTGTGTGGAACCAGTTTAGATCACATCTCGGTGAAAAATGCTGTTGATAACATCTGGTCACAAAACATTGACGTAACTGTATTTCCCAGAGGACTTACAAGTGTTTTGCAACCAACAGATGTTGGTATCAGAATGGCATTTAAGGACATGATGAGAATAAAGTGGAATAACTGGATGCATGATGGAGAAAAAAAAACATACACAAAAGGAGGCAGTATGAAAGCTCCATCATTGCCACTGATCTGTGAATGGATCGTTGATTCATGGAAGAAAATAAAAGCTGACACTATTTTCAAATCATTCAAGAATTGTGTGGGAATTTCAAATGCATTAGGCGGTACAGAGGACAATTATCGATAGGATGACATAAATGATGAAGAACACAGTGAAGATGAAGAGGATTCATATGATATCATTCGTCCTACTGTTGAGAGTATGAAGCTTTATTCAGTGCTGAAGATGCTGAACAGTGTGATTTTACAGGACTTTAATTAACTTTTTTATTTTCTCAGGTTTCATTGAAGATATGTAATTGTGATTTAAAGCCATATTATATTCTACTTCGCTTTTTATATGCATAATTAAAAGCTTACTAATTCATTTTTGTTTCTACTGTCTTTATCCAGTAATTACTGTAATTCTTTTTTTTTCTTTAGTTGTTTAGAGATCAATTGGTCTTTTGCTCATAACAGGGTTTTTTGGACTGTAGCATGAATTTTAGCTCCTCAAAAGTAGTATTCACGTAATACTCAATCCCATAAATTTAATCTTAAAAAGCAGTCTAAAAAATTCAACTTTTGCAAGAGTTTATACAGTAGTTAAACTTAACTCAAAGATTAAAATTCATATTGGACAGTGATAGGAAAACAATGTGACATACAGGAAATAAAAATCCAATAGCACGATGTTAATTATTTCTCTGATCACTCAACACAACTGGTCTGCTGAAGTGAATTTTACATTAGTTTTGCAGGGCCAAGGTAGGTCGCTGAATTTAATAGGGTCACATTTTCTTTTTTTTTGGAAGATTGGTAAAAAGCAGCACCAGGAAAGGTTCATCACTTCAAACAAAAACCCAAGCAGGAAAAGTTAACATGATTGAATGGGTCAGCTATAATTCATGACCAAATCAGAGGACATAGAAATACACATAAGCAAGGAATCAGGGTATTTGGAAAGGCAATTGTAAGCCAAGTTCATCGGTCATCTATACAGTGAACAAATGTGACTTCAAAAGTATTTACTTTTACTAATGCAAAAGGTTGAGGGAAACGTGGGTTATCAAAAGCACCAGCTGAACACAGAAAAGCCATTTGCCATTACATTTGAAGGTCAAATACATCTACAAGATCTAAAGGGAGAGTGCAAAAGTGGGCTTGTCTTTAGAACAAAGTACAGAATGGAGAATGACTTAAGTATACAATTCAATGGCTCGATAAGTTACCCAGGCTATTTTTATCCTCTAATTGACCAAATAGGTAACCTTATGCTAATTGAGAGAAGTCATTAAGATCAAGGAACAACCATTTAAATCACATTTTCCTCTTGCCTGATATTAAGTAGAAACCACAGACTAGGCAGAGGGAAGCAGAGCCCAAAGTTGGCATAGTTTTTATTCAAGGCTATAAGGATGCAAGATAACTTTAAAAGCAGTTTTTGTAGATTTCAACAGGATGTTTTATTAAGAGATCAAGTCTAAGCACTGTGGTCAGTGAATTAATGAAACTGAGCAATTGAGTGGAACGGTAACACTCATGGCCTTCATAATTGGGTTTGAACGTCTTAATTAAATATATTTGTTTTCTTGGGTTTGGATTGACAGGTCTGGCAATAAGGCCTAAATCCAGCGTAAAAAAAGTTTTATTTGTAAACTAGGATTTAAATGACCTATGATCATGTTGATGGGTCAAAGTTTCTATAAGAACATGGCTCCACTTCAGCACTCTTCTCTCAAGACTTACCCATAGCTTGATCTAAATTCAGGTTATTACTTTTCAGAGCCTCTTCTGCTGGTTCCCTCTGTAAGGTAAATAAATGCAAATTGTAGATTAGTTGATCATTGGCATCAGAAATGAAATTGGATCATAGGAATATAAATGAAATTATTTGGACAGGAATGGAACACATGAAATCATAAGAATATCACCATTTATAACTTGTAAATTGCTAGTGTCAAAATTTGATTTCTTCCTAAAAAAACTTCAATGACATGCATTTGTCCTGTAGTTACCCACAGCAAATATGAATCTAACCCTTGCAAAAGGTTGTTGAAATTTGTCTTTTTTGGTATTATCTGACTCAGACATGAGGCTGAAAGTTTACTTGAAATTAACTAAGTGTAATTTCTGGCCAGTTTTATTGAAGGTTTCTCTCTGAGCCCTGATGAGATTTCTTACACTATTCTCCAAAACATGCCACATTATTTATATACATACTGCTACAACACCCTGTTTATGGTGTCTTCCTTCTGACCACAGAAGGAAGCACTCTCCACTGTTGAAATCTCCTGGGATTCCCAGCGCCAGTGACATTTTGAAATCTAGTCATGTACCAGTTGGGTGTTGTTCTTCACCATATACATAGTTGGAGGGGAACAAAAAGGAAACGTTTCTCAGGGCACACAGACGGTATGGCTGACACTTCATTAGAAATGCAAGTGCACATTCACAAAGCTACTGTTATTTAATAACCAAGCTATAACATTACCTGCAGCCTCATTAATCTTGGAACCCTGTCTAATGGAGAGCTACTTATTCCTCAATACCCATTGTAGCTTGTAACCCCCACCCCCACCCTTGTCAAAGCTAGCATGGTTGTGACCAAGGATCCACATCCCATAGTAAACCATGTCCTCCAATACACCATCAGCTCCTCCTCTTACATGTTGTGTTTCCTCTCTTGACTTTTATTTACCTCTTTGCATCGCAACTTCCCTATTACAACAGTAGCCCCTGATAACCCTTCAATTTTGATTAAGCTGATCTCCAGGAGTGCCCATAAGCCACCCTGACTGGCTTGGATAGATATCCCAAAGTGATAAGTGAATAAGCCCCTGATTAATCTGTGCATTGCTCCTTGGCTGATGTTCCAAGAAATCCTAGACTGGTTGTACTGGACCTGCAGAACTGACCATAACCCACTCCACAGAATATAGAGGTATAGATACCTTCACACTGACTGCTCTAAGTGGCCAACTGATCATTTGTAGTCCCTAGACGGTGTGTGAATGTTGCTCTTGTCTCACTTTACTGATACCATCTAGCTGTTGGTTATTACCTTTGACCTGATGGAGGACTAATCTCTACAGAATTTGAGACATGGCCATTCAGTTGAACCATATGCAGTGTTTTGTGTGTTGTGCTGGCACATCGCACACGTACGAGGTTGACAGACATAGTGCCATACAATAATATGTTGGAAAATGGGATTAGAATAGTTGGGTGGTAGCTTTTGACCAGTGCAAACATGACAGAACAAAGAGCCTTTTTCTGGTGGTGTAGATCGGCATGATTCTAAATCCGCAAGTTGACTTAACAATGCTCAAAATCACATCAAGCTGACTGACCTTTCTGCACTAAACAGCAAAGCAAGGCAGAAATATGTCAGCCTTTAACCTACAGATGAGGGAGCAAATCACAAAAAAAGCAATACAAAGGAGAGATGCCATGAGCAGTCAAGTAGGTGCAAAGTGAGTAAGTGCTAAGAAAGGTAGCAAGGAACCTTAAGCGCACCCTGGTCCAGACCATGAATTGGATGCCTATCTCTGAGCAAAGTGCTCCAGCAGCAGCAAGATAATGAAAAAGCATTGACTGGACAACCGTATTGTAATTTGACTGTATATCTGCCACCAGGATGAAAGGGAGAAGATTGACTCTGGAGCATGCCAGAGTCAATGCTGACTGTGGTGGCCCAGGATGGGGTTGGATGAGTCACCAAGTAATTGCTCCAATTTTCACGTTAGAAATAGTTGCTGCCTAGTTTCTATCTGGTGTTTGGGAAGATGGAATAATGCATGACAAGGGTCAAGATCGGTAATAATGGAATACTAACTCATGCAAATGGAACAAATCAACTTCCTAGCCCATAGATGCGATATTCTCATCTCATCATTCAAAACTTGGTCAAAGAATCAAACTTTTCTCCTGCTGATTTAACTCTATTTTCATCCCTGACTTATTAATTCCCACTTCATTCAGAGCTTGGAAGGATTCCACTCAGTTTTATTTTTGATCTGTCCCTTTGCTGCATTCAGTTTTTAAACTATAATTGTACACAATATTTTAAATAACATTTGATTATTGAAAAATATGCATGGATATTTCAGTCTGGTTTTGTTCCAAAACCAACTTGGTTGACCTTGCAAGCTTCTCCTTATGAACATCTAGAGTGTATGCACCTAAAACAGACAATAGATACATGAGCGCTCCACCACCTGCAAGGTGCACTCCAAGGCACATGCTGTCCTGTCTTGGAATTTTGTGGCTATTCTTTACTGTCTCTAGATCAAAATCCTGGAAATCCCTTCCTAACAGCACTGAAAGTATACCTAATTGTCAAGTACAGTTAGGGATGGAAAATAAGTGCTGGCTTAGCGGGAGATGCTCACATTCCACAAATCAAAATGAAGTATCCAATTAACTAATATTCAGAGTATCCAGTTCTCAAAAACTAAATAATGAAAATAATTAGGTAGGCATTGGATTTGATACAAGTCTTCGCAAAAATCAAGATTGTCTCCTTATTTCAATCTGCAAGAAAATCCTTTCACAGAATAAGAGAGATCAGGGTTTTCCATTTTTTTTTAAACTGAAAAAAGGCCAGAAATTTTAAGCAGCTAGCAAAGGACAAACACACCATTCTGAATTTTGCAATAATTAAATCCACGTATTTATCACTTCCTTTCAAAGCGTAACTTCCCAAATTTGACTTTTACCCCTCTGGTTTTTAACTTTCCCCAGTGAAGTATCATTTCAATACTTTTTTAAAAGTATCGTTAGATAATTTCAAGTGTCAATTCTTATTTGCATTTTTAAATGCAGCAATTAATTAACTGTTCAAATGGTGTCTCTGCAATAATCACTGGTTCTTTTCTGTTCAGTATTTTGCATTAATGCTCAATTTAACACATACCTCCAAAAATAGGTTTCCTATTTAAAAAGAGTTACATTATGGGATTGCAAATTCAACTGAGTCATAACAAAATGTTGTGCATTCATTCTTATGCTTGTGGGCAAGAGGTCCATTCTGTCTTTGTAAAACATATTTTCAAAATGCTGCTTCAAGTTTTCACAGTGTCTTCTGAACTCAGCCGAACATGCCAGGCTTTGTTAAATAACCTCTTTGGAGGAGGGCTCACATATCATTCTCCACAGTTTTAGTCCATGTGCCAGTTTTATATTGCTATTATGAAACAGCTTTATTTTTACAAAGGTCCATGACGTACTACAACTATGCCAGTCAAGAATGCAAACTTCCCAATCTGCCTTTATTACACAAATTTGGTATCAGTCACAAAATTCAATATTTTGCTCAAAATATTCTTAACCAAATAATTTACAAGAGTCAAGTCTGAAAATTCCCACTAATTCGTTTTTTAAAGCCAATTTTCTTTTTAAATTATTTCACAGGATGGGAGTGTCAGTGGCTGGGCCAGCATCTCGTTCCTAGGAGAAAGTGAGGACTGCAGATGCTGGAGAGTCAGAGTTGAAAAGTGTGGTGCTGGGAAAGCACAGCAGATCAGGCAGCATCTGAGGAGGGGAGTTGATGTTTTGAGCACAAGCCCTTCATCAGGAGGGGGTGGGTGGGTGGTGGTGGCCTGAGAGATAAATAGGAGGGTGGGGTTGGGGCAAAGTTTGGTGGGAAGGTGATAGGTACATGGGGGAAGAATGTGATAGGTCAGTGGGGGAGGGTGGAGCGGATGGAACATAGAACATTACAGCACAGTATAGGCCCTTCGGCCCTCGATGCTGCGCCGCCCTGTCATACGAATCTGAAGCCCATCCCATCTACACTATTCCATGTACTTCCATATGCCTGTCCAATGACGACTTAAATGCACTTAAACTTGGCGAATCTACTACCGTTGCAGGCAAAGCATTCCATACCTATCTCCCCTCACTTTAAAAGTTGTGTCCCCTTGTGTTTGCCGTTCCCATACTTGGAAAAAAGGCTCTCCTTGTCCACCCTATCTAACCCTATGATTATCTTGTATGTCTCTATTAAGTCACCTCTCAACGTTCTTCTCTCTAACAAGAACAGCCTCAAGGCCCTCAGCCTTTCCTCATGACATTCCTTCCATACCAGGCAACATCCTAGTAAATCTCCTCTGCACCCTTCCCAAAGCTTCCACATCCTTCTTATAATCTGGTGACCAGAACTGTACACAATACTCCAAGTATGACCGTACCAGAGCTTTGTACAGCTGCAGCATTATCTCCTGGTTCTGGAACTCAATCCCTCTATTAATAAAGGCCAAAACGCTGTATGCCTTCTTAACACCCTGTCAATCTGGGTGGCAACTTTCAGGGATCTGTGTACATGGACATGGAGATCTCTCTGCTCATCTGCACTACCAAGAATCTTACCATTAGCCCAGTACTTTGCATTCCGATTAATCCGACCAAAGTGTATCACCTCACACTTGCCCACATTAAACTCCATTTGTCAGCTCTCAGCCCAGCTCTGCATTCTATCTATGTCTCTCTGCAACCTACTACATCCTTCGTCACAATCCACAACTCCACCGACCTTAGTGTCCGCCACAAATTTTCTAACCCACCCTTCTAAACCCTCATCCAGGTCATTTATAAAACTGACGAACAGCAGTGGACCCAACGCCGACCCTTGCAGTATGCTGCTAGTAATTGGAGCCCAAGATGAACATGTTCCATCAACAACCCTGTCTTCTTTCAGCAAGCCAATTAATGATCCAAACTGCTATGTCTCCCACAATCCCATTCCTCTGCATTTTGTATAATAGCTGAAAATGTGTTGCTGGTTAAAGCACAGCAGGTTAGGCAGCATCCAAGGAACAGGAAATTCGACGTTTCGGGCCAGAGCCCTTCATCAGCCTGATGAAGGGCTCTGGCCCGAAACGTCGAATTTCATGTTCCTTGGATGCTGCCTAACCTGCTGTGCTTTAACCAGCTACACATTTTCAGCTCTGATCTCCAGCATCTGCAGACCTCACTTTTTACATTTTGTATAATAGCCTACTGTGTGGAACCTTATAGAACGCCTTGTTGAAATCCATATACACCACATCAACCGCTTTACTCTCATCTACCTGTTTGGTCACTTTGTCAAAAAGTCAATAAGATTCGTTAGGCACGACCTACCCTTCACAAAACTGTGCTGACTGTCCCTGATCAGATTATTCTTTTCTAGATGGTTATAAATCCTAGCTCTTATAACCTTTTCCAACACTTTACCAACAATCGAAGTGAGACTCACTGGTCTGCACTTACCAGAGTTGTCTCTACTACCCTTTTTGAACAAGGGAACCACATTTGCGATCCTCCAGTCCTCAGGCACTATTCCTGTAGACAATGATGACTTGAAGATCAATGCCAAAGGCTCGACAATCTCTTCCTTTGTTTCCCAGAGGATCCTAAGATAGATCCCATCTGGTCGAGGGGACCTATTTTCACACTGCAGTATTTCTGATACCTCTTCCTTGTGAACCTCAATATCTTCTAGTCTCGATGCGAGTATCTCTGTATCTTCCTTGCCAACATTTTCATTTTCTATAGTGAACACTGTTGAAGAATATTTATTTAGTGCTTCCCCTATCTCCTCGGACCCCACACACAACTTCCCACTATTATCCTTGATTGGCCCTAATTTAACTCTCATCATTAGGTGGGATAGGTGGGAAGGAGGATAGACAGGTGGGACAGGTCAAGAAGACGGTGCTGAGCTGGAGGGTTGGATTTAGGATGAGGTGGGAGGGAAGATTTGGAAAATGGTGAACTCTAGTTGCCCTTGAGGTGGTGGTGGGGATTTGGAAATGCCGGTGTTGGACTGGGGTGTACAAAAGTTAAAAATCATACAACACTGGGTTATAGTCCAACAGGTTTAATTGGAAGCACACTAGCTTTCGGAGCGCCACTTCTTCATCAGGTGATTGTGGAGGACACAATTCTAAGGCACAGAATGTATAGCAAAAATTTACAGTGTGATGTAACTGAAATTTTCAATGTATAATTTCAGTTACATCACACTGTAAATTATTGCTTTAAATTCTGTGCTTTAGAATTGTGTCCTTCACTATCACCTGATGAAGGAGCGGCGCTCCGAAAGCTAGTGTGCTTCCAATTAAACCTGTTGGACTATAACCCAGTGTTGTGTGATCTTTAACATGGTGGTGACGGGCTGTCTTCTTGAACAGCTGCAGTCCATGTGCTACAGGTAATCCCTTAATGTCATTAAGGTGCAAATTCGAGGATTTTGACCAAATGACAGTGAGGGAATGGAGGTAAATTTTTAAGTCAGTATGGTGAATGGCTTGGAAGGGAAGCTTGCAGGTGGTGGTGGTGCTCCCAAGAATCTGTTGCTCTTGTCCTTCTAGATGACAGGCACTGCTATTCAAAGGGTCAGTGGTCAATGAAGTCTGTGTTTGTGAATGTCTTCTTTCACAAGTGGCTCCTTTGCCCTGTATGTGTCAAGGCTCTTGAGCATTGGGGCTGCACTCATCCAGACAAGTGGGAGTTTTCCATTACACTCCTGACTTATGCCTTGCAGATGGTGGACAATCTTTGGGGAATCAGTGTCGAGAGTGTGATGCTGAAAAAGCACAACAAGTCAGGCAGCAGCCGAAGAGCAGGAAAATTGACGTTTCGGGCAAAAACCCTTCATCAGGAATGAGGTGATAATTGGCTGGATAGATGCCAATATACAGGAACAGCCATGCTGGGCTCAGCACTATTGCCAAAATGTTGTCATGGCCCAAAACCTTTCAGTATCCATGCCTCCAATCACATGGAGTTAATTGTATTTGCAATAGATTGGCTTGTGCTATGCTGGGGACCTCTGGAGGAGACAAGATAGAGCACTTCTCACTGAAGATTGTTGCAAAAACTTCCACCTTATCTTTTACATGGAAGTGCTGAGCTCCCCCATCATCAAGGTTGGAGATTTCTGTGCAGCCTCCTCCTTCAGTGAGTTGTTTGATTGTCCACCACCCTTCATCATGGGATGGGCCAGACTGCAGAACTTAAAGCTGATCCATTGGTCATAGGACGGCTTAACTCTGTCTCATGGATGCCAAACTTGAATTGCAAGAACAGTTTAAAGTCTGGTTGATTTAGCTCTGTGACAGGGTCACACAACAAAACCTAAGGTTCAAATAAAAACTAATAGTTGTAAAAGCTCGGGCATCATCTGTGAAGAGAAATCAGAGTTAACATTTCGGGTCCGGTGACCCTTCCTCAGAACTGAAGGCAGCTAGGAAAATATTGGTTAATGTACAAAATATGTGGGGGGGGGGGGGGGGGTTTTGGGAAGAGTAAGGAGTAAATGATAGATGGAGTTAGAGTTGAAAGAAACAGCAGAACAGTTGGACAGACAAAGGAGTGGATAACGATCTGGCTAAAAATGTGAATGGCTGTTAACGGGGACTGTTAGTGGCTAACAAAAGGTTGTGTTTAATGGCAAGGTGCGTAAAAAACAAATTCTGGTATGTGGAGAAGGGGGCTAGGACATGGGAGGTTTCACAGATGCTGCCAGACCTGTGAGCTTTTCCAGTTACTTCTGTTTTTGTTTCTGATTTACAACAATCGGCAGTTCTTTTGGTTTTTACAATGAAAGGTATTCTCATTATGAAAGAGGTACTTCATCTCCACAAGGACTGTGCAGTGCTCCCTCTTACTGATACCGTCATGGATAGATACATTGCCAGCAGGTAGTTTAGTAAGGATGAGATTAAGTTTTTCCCCCCTCCTCCCACTCCCCCCAACTTTGTTTGTTCCCTCACCACTTCCTACAGTCCCAATCAAGCAGCAATATACTTTAGGATTCAACAAGCTCGATCGGTAGTCCTGCTGCCAAACCATTCTTCGTGGTGGACACAAATTTTCCACGCAGAGTACATTTTGTTCTCTTGCCATCCTCAATGCCTTCTCCTAGTATTGTTCAACATGAAGGAGTTGCGGACCCTGGTTCTCTGAACTAATTCTAAGGTTTGCACGCATGTATCAATATATGAATGCTATAGAGTCACAGAGATGTACAGCATGGAAACAGACCCTTCAGTCCAACCTGTCCATGCCGACCAGATATCCCGACCCAATCTAGTCCCACCTGCCAGCACCCAGCCCACATCCCTCCAAATCCTTCCTATTCATGTACCCATCCAAATGCCTCTGAAATGTTGCAATTGCACCAGCCTCCACCACTTCCTCTAGCAGCTCATTCCATACATGTACCACTCTCTGCATGAAAACGTTGCCCCTTAGGTCTCTTTAGTATCTTTCCCCTTTCACCATAAACCTATGCCCTCGAGTTCTGTACTCCCCAACCCCATCAATGCCCCTCATAATTTTGTAAACTTCTATAAAGGTCATCCCTCAGCCTCCAACCCTCCAGGAAAAACAGCCCCAGCCTGTTCAGCCTCTCCCTGTAGCTCAAATCCTCCAACCCTGCCAACAACCTTGTAAATCTTTTCTGAACCCTTTCAAGTTTCACAACATCTTTCCGATAGGAAGGAGACCAGAATTGCACGCAATATTCCAACAGCGGCCTCACCAATGTCCTGTACAGGTGCAACATGACCTTCCAACTCCTGTACTCAATACTCTGACCAATAAAGGAAAGCATACCAAATGCCTTCTTCACTACCCTATTTACCTGCGACTTCACTTTCAAGGAGCTATGAACCTGCACTCCAAGGTCTCTTTGTTCAGCAACGCTCCCTATCACCTTACCATTAAGTCCTACTAAGATTTGCTTTCCCAAAATGCAGCATCTCGCATTTATCTGAATTAAACTCCATCTGCCACTTCTCAGCCTATTGGCCCATCTGGTCCAGATCCTTTAAAAAAAATTCCTGGAATTGGAGATGGGGGTTCAGATCCATCTTTTCCACCCACCACGACTGTGGATCAGGCCTATGTGGTCCTATTCTAAGGTCTGGATATAAAGACTGTAAATCAGGCAAACTCTGGGGCAAGAAACCTGTTCAGGCCAAAAGATGCAGGTACCGATTTCGGGATAACCTATCTTTGTTTGTATCCAAAGTCAGTAAGTAGAGGAAGGACAATACGTTGTAATCAGCATGAAACTGTTTGCTTACATTTGACCAGGAACATTCTGGAAGTCAATGCTGAGGACTTCCAGGGCAAGGTCCACCATCATCATCATTGGCAGCCCCTCACAGATGAGGATGACTGTCTTCCACTCTCAAGTTGAGTCTGTAGGTGGCAGCACAGACCGATGCAGTTTCTGCTAGACTTGGGGCAGAAGATGGTTGCAGGAAGGGGCGGGTGGGACATTAGTGTGGCAGCCCACTCCTTACATTGTTTTCACTTTACTTCCACTTTTTCCCCTGATGGCAAGTCTCAAGGTGCTTGATGTCTTCCTAAATGGTGGCACAGTGGTTAGCACTGCTGCCTCACAGCGCCAGGAACCTGGGTTCAATTCCCGCCTCAGGCGACTGACTGTGTGGAGTTTGCACGTTCTCCCCGTGTCTGCATGGGTTTCCTCCGGGTGCTCCGGTTTCCTCCCACAGTCCAAAGATGTGCAGGTCAGGTGAATTGGCCATGCTAAATTGCCCGTAGTGTTAGGTAAGGGGTATATGTAGGGGTATGGGTGGGTTGCGCTTCGGCGGGTCGGTGTGGACTTGTTGGGCCGAAGGGCCTGTTTCCACACTGTAAGTAAGTAATCTAATCTAAATGATCCTCCTCCACTTTGGACGATTCCCAGGTGTATGGGAGAATGCTGCACTTTGCCAGTGAGGCCTTAGGGGTATCACTGAAGCATTTCTTCTGTTCACCTGGGTTTTGTTTGCTGTTTGGGAATTGGAATACAGCACAAGTCTCATGTTGGTGATGCAGATGCTGTGCCCAGCCCATCACAACTGATCAAGGATGGTCAGTGTCTTGATGTTAGGGATGCTGGCCTGGTTGAGGATGCTGGTGCTGGTGCATCTTTCTTTCAGTGAATTAGTACGATCTTGCGCAGGCAGCATTGGTGGTACTGCTCCTGTGCCTTGGAGGTGTCTGCTGTAGAAGTCCACGTTTCAGAGCCACACAGGAGGGCAGGAATCATCACAGCTCTGTAAACCATGATCTTGGTGTCAGAACTGATGTCGTTGTTCTTGACTACCCTTTGGCTGCCTAAGAAAAAGGCCATGCTAGCACATTGGAGGCAGGGCTGGATCTCCTCATCAATAGTTACTTTGGCTGACAGGACACTCGAGGTATTGAAAGTGATTAATGTTCTTGAAGGCCTCCCGTGGACCTTGAAGATCAGGGGTTCATTCCACAACGTTGGACCAGGTTGGTGGAGGACCTCTGCCTTAACAGATTCATGCTTTGATACCTCCGTAAAGGTGATGATGATGTTCTGGAGTAGATCCTCAGATTTCACATACTCAAGCTTCATCTGCATATTGCAACTTGATACTGGTTGGAGTGACTTTGGTTTTGGAGTGAAGGCAGCGAACTTGATTAATTCCTCGCTCATTCTACAAGTTAGCTTCACTCCAGCGGACAGCCTATCAGTGGTGAGGTGAAGCATTGCAGCAAGGAAGCTGGAGAACTGTGTTGGAGTGATAAAGCAGCCCTGTTTGACACTGGTCCAAATGGGGAATGGGTCAGTGGTGGAGCCATTTGTTCTTACCATGACTTCCATGTCGTACTGGAGCAGGTGAAGGATGGTGACAAACTTTATGTTGCAACCAAAATAATGATGGTTTTAAAGGCCTCTGTAACATCAATAAAGGCCATGAGCAGGGGAAGATTCTTTCTTTCCATCTGTATTTGGGTCTGTGCTGTTGGCACAAGACATAAACAGGGATGGTTATTGTGGTGTCTGGGACACTGCAAAGCATGATTGCATGGGTCTGTCTTTGCCAGGCTATGCATGATTTGTCTATGGGACAGCTCTCCCAATTTTGTCACCAGCCACACGTTTGGAAGGAGAACTTTGTCAATACCGCTTTGCTCGATGTTGTCATTTCCAGTGCCTAAATCAGGCCAGGTAGCCTGTTCAACTTTTTTTCCCCCAATACTTTCGAGCAGTTGTTACAACTGAGTGGCTTGCTATGCCATCAGATGGTGATTAAGAGTCAACTACATTGCTGTGGTCTGCAGTGATATGCAAGCCAGACCAGGCGAGGATGGCAAGGTTCCTCCCCTAAAGGACATCAGTGAACCAGCCATTTGACACTGTCATCACTGGACTGTTATCTCCAGACTTTTATTGAATTCAAATTCCACTATCTACTATGGTGAGATTCGAACACTAGTCCCCAGAACTTTACCAGAGTCTCTGAATTAATATGCCAACGATAAAGCCACTAGGCAGCAATACCTGATTATCAGTACTGTGCCATATTTTTCCACTAGTCAGTCAGTCGCGCTCTCCTTAACTCAACCATTATGAAACAGTTGTGAAAATAGTTGTACTTGCTGATAAAGAGAGAGACTGAGAAAGCCCAACATAATATTTCATTTTGAAATTTGACTTGTGATTGGAACTGCATTAAAAGATCTGATTTTCAAGATTTTCTTGTGCAAGAATGAAGAGGTTTAATAAAAACATACTTACAGGGAAGCCCATATCAGTCAACTGTTTAATCAGGCGGTTCATAAGCCAAGTCTCCTCTTGTTTATTTGATGCTTTCATGCCCTGAAAAATAAGCACCTTGTTCAGATTTCTTTTTTCCACAAACTGTAACATCAACAGCAGTCAAACTCATAACTTCCATCATTAACACAAATGAAGTATTTCTGCAAATTTCCAAAATCAAAATAAAATAGAAGCAACCTTTGGATGCACTTTCTTGTTGGCATTCCCCCAGCCTGATGAATTGCAGGAAGAGTTGCTCTCCTGAGAAGCCGCGTTATTCCACATTCCCATCTCCCCATCGTCCTCTTCCCAGTTAGGATGATGGCTACTAGTCAGGCCGATTTCATCTCCACCGCTGACCCAACCTTCTTGCATAGATTTTGAGGCTGAATAATAAAAGCAAAATCGTTTTGTTGTCAATCAAAACAGTTTTGGAAAAATTAAGCTCACAATCTATTCCAGTTAAACATCCTTGCTGTCCTATATTCAAAGTGTATATTAATTATGCAAAACTTTGGTATGTATTTTTTACCATTTCCACCAGTTTCATAGTTAAGGCACAACAAACTTACACAACAATTAAACACTATTTCACAAATAAAATGTTTGGAAGAATTCTGGCAAGTGGAACTTTCACCATGTGATAGACCATAGTTGAAATTATAAGCAGAAGGGGAGGGGAAGAGGAGAGTGTGGCATTCTTCATGGAAAAATTGGGGTAAAGATAGCACCCACAGGGTGTCTCACCCATCCCTCCCCTTCTTAATGCCTCCCCTTCAGCCATGTACCATTGGTGACCAGCGACTCACTTCTGGGTTTTGTAGATGGAACCTGTAGGCTGGATGGCCAACCTATATGTTTAGCTACTCAAACACAAAGCCCATTTCCTTGGCCTCAGGGTGAGAATAGATGCAGGGAAAACAAATACCTTTCGAGTACTGCTTGTGGATTGGAGGAGGAGTACTAACCCCTCACTTCCTGAGCTAATTTCAACATTTGTGCACATGCATCTATATATGAATGCTCATATTTAAGAAGACCACTGAAATTGGAGATGGGGTTTCAGACCAAATGTCCCTACCCACAGCAACTGTGGATCAGGTCTATCTGGTCCTACTCGAGAGTTTCTGTATAAAGAGTAAATCAGGAAAACATTGGGATAAGGAACATGTCTAGGTCAAAAGACAAAAGGACCTAACTGAAACTCCACTTCTCCTTTGAGATAACCTACTTTTGTTATTATCTAGGCCAATCCATAGCACTAGATTCTACTTTGCAAATAACATAAATGGTGTTAACTCTATAATATCAAACTCATCTAAATATCAACAAAAATAAACCTAACACCAAACAGCTGCCATTTGGGTCACTGAACTGATCCCTTCTGCAACATGTATCGCTAATCTTACCTAGCCAGTTAATTTGTGATGGAAGACATGACCGTTATTATCCCACATAATAAGAGTAAAATAACTTATTGGAAAAGGATTTGTACTATTAACCCAAATGGAGGGAAACCACATTTGTCAAATTTGTTAAGAGCTCTTAGAGGATGTAACAAGCAATTGATGTAATGGGTTTGGATTTTCAAAAGACCTTCAAAAGCGACCATCATAAAAGGTTACTACACAGTATAAGAGCTCATTGTATGCATGTATTCATACTCATTTTGTCATACTTTTTTTTGAGTCCTCTACTTCTTCCTGCTCACAGCCCAATTAAACAACTTGTTTGGATCCAAACCTGGCATTTTAAACACCTGGCTGATGCATAGAAATGAGGGGCAAATTTTAAAAATTACATTTTTCCTGTTTAAAATGGAGATAATGCAGAATTTCTTCTCTCAGATGTTATCAGTGCTTGGAATTTTCTTCTTCAGGAAGAGTGAAGGTTGGATCATTAGACCTTTCAAGGCAGAGTGAGAAAATCTTTTGATGACAATACTGTAAGGCTTCAGTGGGGATTGGTGGATGCAGGAAAGCGGAGTTAAGCCACAAACCTAACAGCTATGATTTTATTCAAAGTAGACTTGATACTATGATCAACACCTGCTCCTTTTTTTTTTGAAAACATTCTTAATTCAATAGTTTGTAGGTTACTATTGAGGATACAATCATAACATTGTTAAAAACCCAACTGGCACCCTAATATTCTTTAGGAAGGCAAGTTGACACAGCTATTCTGATTGACTCAAACATACACTAATTCCACATCTGATTTTTAATACTCTCTGAAAGAAAACTAATGAACATTCAATGTGACCCATCAACACTTTTCAAGGGAAACTGGGAGAGAGAAATAATTCAGATTTCCCACAACCCTACCCACATCCAGAGGGGACCTTTTTAAAAATCCATTGACGTGTACATGTGTCCATGGGTATTCAACAATATGCATTCAATCTGACAACTCGCGTGATTAATTTTTGACTGTTTGTATTAGTAAGCATCAGATTTCCATAGTTCCAGTAATCTGGAAACTATTGCATTTAAACAGTATTATTACAGTCTTCAAAACAAGTCCTAATATTTTTATATTTATTTGAAGTGTTAACTGATGCAACTTTACTTGGAGCCCAGATTATAAATTATCCTCTTTTCTAAAATAGGAAATTGTATTCCAAACTCATTTTGCCATACTACTCTACTTCTCCTGCTCACAGCCCAATTAAACAAATTGTTTGGATCCAAACCTGGCATTTTAAACACCTGGCTGATGCATTTTATAAATATATTCTTAAATACATATAAACTCAGTTGTCTCTTGTTGTCCCAGTGCCCCAGTCCCTTCCCAATGAAAAAAACATGAATACTACACAGGCATAATAGCACTCAAAATGAGAGAAAATAATTTTTTTTTAAAAAACATTGACTTTGCGTTGTTCACAAGTTAAATGTCTGCATTTTATCCTGACTGATACAGTCTCAATGATATTTTTTCTATCATTGAGTATTTGTGTTGGCTTAGTATTCTAAAACAAGTCTATTCAAAATTGTCAGTTACAACATCTTAAAGTATTGCCATTGTTACATTAGAAGCCAAAACATTGAGACATCATATTCACCAGCAAAGATCTTTAACAACCTCTCATATGCCTTTAACACAGCATTGCAAGACTATAACAACTTACAATGCTCAAGTTTTCTTTCTTCTGATTGTAACTTTCCCCGGCATTTTTAAAATTTGTATTATTACAACTCTAAAGATCAAATAATTTTCAAATTTAACACATGAAACAAAGTAGGCACACAGTTAATGAGAATGACATTTGCATCACCTTACATAGAGAATCTTAATCTCTAATGCTCAGAGAGGCAAGACAGACACAATTTTGTGATTCTCTATCTTAGTGCTACATAATTTCTACTGGATTTTTTATAATGCAGTTTATTCCCATGTATATTTTTAAACTTCCTACTTTGTTTCATTTATCATGATGATAATAATCCAATTCTGCCTTTCATATTGGATTATGCATTATCAAGATATGGGAATTGTTATTTATCACAGTATTATTATTCCCAAATCTTCTGCATTTAACATATTTCTCAATTAGAATAAAAGAGTCATTTTATCTCATATGCCAACTATGGTTGAAGGATATGCCAACTCAGCTGCTCATAAAAGATGCTGTTGAAGATTTTCAAAGAGAACAGTGGGCACCTGAATCAATCTCAAACTTCAAGCAAATATCGTAAGTTCTCAATTATAAATGAAAATCTTGTAGGATGATAACTTGCCAATTTATATATATAAATTATACAAAGCACAATGCTACTCCCACCCATGTCAGTTTACTGACATGGATTATGGATTATTCCAATAATGTTAACCCATAGTCCTTTTGAAGTAATGTAACAAACTGCTCTCAACAATTTTATTTTGGTGAAGTTTGTGCATAAGTATTTAAACAAGTGACCACACCAACTGACACTGCTACACAAATAAAAAAAAACACACTCATAGTTTGTTACCTGGTTTGCACATTGTCGGGACAGCAGCTGAAGCATTCCCTCTACCAAAATTCCCCGGTGACTCTGCAGTATTGTCTGCCCAAGTTGAGCTGCCATTGGGAGGTTTGCCCCATGCTGAAGTTCCATTATCGACCGTGGTAGATGGAAGTGGCGGCTCACCCCAAGAGTTATCAGTCTTTGTAGGAACACTGAGTGTTTCTCCCCAGCCTGGGAAAACATTAAAGACTTCACCATATGAATCCAAATTGACTGTGTATTTATTGTTCAAAAGGTTCTTCCATTTGAGTTTAGCCATGCAATTAAAACTGTTAACATCCTTAACAATTAATGGAATATTATTTAGCTTAAATATGAAATAGTTGGTTAGTCTGAAAATTCTGTATCTTTAGTTAAGATAATTAAAATACCAAGGTTGAAGACTTGATTAGGAACCACTGAATTTTAATATGTCAGGGCAGCATGGCATTCTTTTCTTATAACACGAAGTTTTGCATGGGTTTGCCCCCTGCTCATATCCTCTCAAACATTCTCTGACTTTCCTGTACTGAGAATTGAATTAAATTCAAAGACACAATTCCAACTGATTTTTTATTTTTTTCTTGTTGCCTTAGTAAATCTCATTCAGTTGGCAATGTACATTGACAAAGTAAGTTTGCTATGAGGGAGGGGAATGTTAGAGGGAGATGGAGAGAGAGAAGAAAATACAATTTAGGAATGGATATTTTTAAATCAACTAGTTCAAGCATCTATGGGGTTGCTGAGAGTTGAACTTGAACCTGCTGGCCCAGGGAAACAAGAGCCCTGTTGTGTCATCATTAATTTTCTTTTCTTTTTCTAATTTTGATTTGGAATCAAGAGTTGAAGTTGAGAATTGAACTTTGAACTGCAATTTATTTTAAAGAGGAGAGGGAACAAAACACAGGCATAGCCAGTTTGAAACTGGCCTGGAAATTAATTACTGCTCTAATGACACTGTAGATATTTTGACAGAGATGTTGCTCTGCTCAGGGACTAGCATCTCGTTGGATATTGAATTGGCTGATCCAGGGAACACTGGGGCTGACTAGCCAGCCATAAGAATGTTGAAAAAAGGAGAAAAAACAAAGACTGAACTGGCACTGACTGGGTTTTGGGGCAGGAAACGTTTCTGGAATACTTCTTAAAAGAAAATTCTGTCTTTAATTTCTCTTCAGTTATCAACTTGTGGAATATTCTCAGAAAAGAATGTTGATCTATAGAAAATAATTATAAATCTACAGAAGACTGTTGCGGTCATTTCCATTAAATGATGATTTTGGAATTGAAGCAAGATATTCAATTCCATGTGCCTGTAATGCTACCCATTGTCCAAGGATTTCATGAAGGTCTGTTATTCATCACTGAAATGGTTATTGAGCGAGGAAATTGCAAATTCATTATTTTAAAAATTATTCCTTAACTATATCCACCCAGTGTGAGAGTAGGGGTTTATGATCAAAACTTTTGGGCCTATGTCAAAGACCTGGTATTTGTAAAGTCTGAATAGGAACAATTGAACAAATGAGGGTCGTGCAATAGTCTAATTTTATTCTGTTGCAATTCCAGGATTATAAGGCTGTTTTGGTTTGGTTTGCTATGGCTCAACAACCCTGAGTTTATGAGTATAACGATTAGATCACTTAAATCATTGAGCTACTGAGTCAATCAAACAATCAATCAGATCATTGTTGATCTGTACCTAAACTTTATTTATTTCTTTGCTCATGTTTTGAAACCCTTATCTAAATTAAAAAGAAAATCAATCTCACTTTGAAAGCTACATTTGTCCCAGGATCCAGAAATTTTGGAGGTGCTCCACTTGTAAAATTATGCTTTCTAATTCCTCTTCTAAAAGGGTGTAGTACCAAAACTAACATTATGCCCCTCATACTTGGTTCTCCCAGCAGAGGAAATAGCTTCTTAAATATTTTTAAGAATTTAAACACACTGATCAGATCATCACTGAATCTTCTTCACATAAGGAAATAAAAGCCAATTTTACACAAACTGTGCATGGAAATAAACTTTGTATTTTAATGCAATTTGATACTTCAAGGTCAAATGTGAATTGGAGACTTTCATTAGATCCAAAACAGTGTCGATATGAAATACATAAATATTGCAGTGTTCATTTTTAAGTAAATGCTTTTGTCAATTATCCATCACATCTTGAACAGGAGTAACTGATATGAAAGAAACACACATAGACAATTGCAGCTGACAACTCCACAGCCAATAGAAATATTACTTTCTTAAATTCCTCCAGAATTATATGCTTGTGCCTAATATATTAATTGTACATGAAATTTCTTCACCCAAAAAGTAATAAGAATGTTGAACTCGATACTACGAGTGGTTGAAGCGAACAATATATAAGTTTTAGAGGAAGCTAGACTAGCATTTCAGAGAGAAAAGAATATACAGTTGTATAAGGGTAGACTTAGATAAAAAAGGTGACAGGAGGCTCAAGTGGACCATAAACACCAGAGCAGTCACACTGGGCTGAAAAGGTTCTACAACAAAGAAATGGACCAATATACATGATTAGATTATAAAGACTTTTTTTATTTTTCTATATTTTTGACTGTGAACTGAAATGGGAAAAGAACAATTTTAAAAGTCAAGGATTGTTGTAAGTCTTTAAAAAGACATTTCCTGACATTCAAGGCAAGTGCTGTTTAAACAGCTTCTTGGGAAATCAGTAAGAAAGGTCTAGTTACAGATGAGCTGGAGCCAGAGGCTGTGTACGAAAGGAGATTTGACTGGCAACAAGTAGCTGATTACACTGTAGACTTAACACCAGTTATTAACGACAAAAGCTTCTCCCTGCCCACATCTATGTGAATGGTTCCCAAATAACCGTACAGCTTGGGGTGTGAATGCTTGTCGCAGAAACCATCTGACCTCTCAAAGGGAAGGAGCTGCAGAAAAGCATTTTAGTCCTGATGATAGCCAGTTTTTTTTTCATCAGTTGCTGTAAGCTGTGAATTTTAATTAATAAGCTAGAGACTTCTATAATTGAGAGCCAGTCAATTGTGCCTTCTGCAAGTGAAATGAATGTTCCTGAAGGAAGAAGATTAAGAAGCAGCATTTTGATCAGCAAAACAAGACTCTCAACAAATCCTGTAGACAGGGACCACTGAACTGCTTAACCATTCTTGCCCTCTGCCCATAACATCCATTTATTTGGAGTGTGTGTCTTAGTACAATGGGAGTCTATTAGTGGGTTTGAGTCTCAACTAGTAGAGTTAAACATTAACGGTTCATAATTGCTCACCTGCCATTAAAATCTATATGTAACAAATAAATAATTCTTGTTAAGAACAGAAACCTGGTCTGAGCTTTCTCAACTTGGATCTAAGACACCCTGGGAGATTTTGGCTACTTTTTAATATCTTTACCTTTTGCAAGGACACAAGCTGTAGCAGGCCTCGATTATCAGCATGCTATTTCCATGAGGCATAACAACATATATGCATATTAATATGCAATTTAAAATAATATTTGTCTTTTGACAGGGCATAAATCCATAACAATTTATGAAAATAAGCTTGCAGTTGCAGAAAAGGATTTTCATTATGTATTAGTTCAGGAAAGCTTTATCAAAATATAGTTTTCTCAAACGTATTACATAAAGTTAAGAACCCTAATTATAGTTAGTGCTAGAATATTTGGAGAATAGACGTCAATAAAATTTACCATTCCAAAAACAATCTTCTGTACAGTTGTAAGGCATTTTAAATTTTAGCATACAACTAAGTGCAGTACATTGAACACAAAACACAATAATTAGGTTTGAAGGCTAGAAAATTACATTGTCTTTTAAATATAGGGCCCATTCAATTGAAATTAAGTTATTATTTCTGATTTTTTAAACTTTTAATAAAGACATTAATGTTAAACGAAATGAACACATCTCATGAAAGCCCATTTAAAGAGGCAGTGGTTAACCACCAGGGGGCAAAGGATTTCTTGAAACATGAATACAGTACTTCCATTTTGTTGTGGTTTGTTTTGTCCTTTTTTGACTCACTCAGTCTTAACCCTAAATTATGAGACATGCTCAACTGAACCCATTTTTTTCAGTATTTAGTTTATTGTAAATGAGTCATTACTACTGTACCGTATTGACCATAGCATTTGCAGTTTCTTTTCCATTTTTGATGTTTGCCCAAAATAGTTTGCTGCTTTAAGAACTGATTCATAAAATGTATTTAAAGTAATCCCTCAAACATTTCAAGTGTTGACTATCTGGTAGTCATTTTAGATCCCATAGGTCATTTGTAACAGTTAATACATGAATGTACCACGACTGCTATCCAGACAAACTCAGCCACTAAATAAATAATGTATATTTTGCATCTTGGAGTTTTGCAGAGTGGACAGCTGATGGGAGAGAACACTTTTTTTTAAACCCTCTACAACGTTTAAAATGTTTGCTCCTTGCTTCTAGATTTAGGTTCGAACAACTACTCTAGTTCTTTGATTTAGCACTATCTACAATTTATTTACTTTCCTCCACATTCACACTTAGCTAAACTAAGCACAGTGAACATCAATAATTAAGATTCTCCAATTCAAACATAGAACGTTTGAACACCATTAAGAGCACTTCAACTTTTGTTCAAAAATACCTCTTAAATAAGTCATAGACAGCACATCTTCCTTAAGCTATTTTCCATAAAATTGACCTTTTAACTTTGTACAAAATACATTAGCATATGGAGGGAAATATGCCCTTGAAATCTGGGATTCAAATTTCATTTGCACTAGATTTTAAGAGAGACCTTTCATTTTGGGAACATGGAAGCACAATGACCTTATGTATAAGGCAAAGTCATCATAGTTTTATCAGACCATAAGGGTAGTCTTTCATGAGAGGGAACTGGTAGTGGCTTAACCAATGGGTCACCACTCCTTAGGTGAGGAGATAGATTGAGAATGAGAATCCTTCATGATAACCTTAGCCAGTGCAGAATTGAACCCACATTATTGGTACCATTCAACATTGCAAACCAGCCATCCAGTCAACTAAGCTAATTGACACGCTGGGCTATGTGAATACAGTAAAAATGAACAAAACATTTTCCTTCAAAAGAAAATACATGTTTCAATGCAGCAAAATACTTAGAGGTCATAAATTTATACAGCATGGAAACAGACCCTGCAGTCCAACTTGTCCACGCAGACCAGACATCCCAAATTAACCTAGTCCCATTTACCAGCACTTAGCCCATATCCCGCTAAACTCTTCCTATTCATGTATCACATTGAGATGCCTTTTAAATGTTGTATTTGAACCTGCCTCTGACACTTACTCTGCTCATTCCATACACGCACCACCCTCTGCGTGAAAAAGTTGCTTCTTAGTTCCCTTTTAAAACTTTCCCTTCTCTAAATCTATGCATTCCGGTTCTGGACTCCATCCAACCCAATGAAAAGACCTTGTCTATTTCTCTTATCTATACTCCTCTTGATTTTCTAAACCTCTGTAAGGCTACCCTTCATTCTCTGACAGGGAAAGCAGCCCTAGCCTATTCAGCCTCTCCCTATAGCTCAAACACTCCAACTCTGGCAATATCCTTGTTAATAGTTTCTGAACCCTTCCAAGTTTCACACCATCCTTCCGATAGGAGCTAGACCACAATTGCATACAACATCCCAAAAGTAGCCTAATCAACGTCTTGTATAGCCGCAACATGACCTCCCAACTCCCACAGTCAATGCATTGACCAATAAAGGAAAGCATATCAAACGCCCTCTTCACTATACTACGTACCTGAGACTCCATTTTTCTATGTTCAGCAACATTTCCCTGGACCTTACCATTCAGTGCATAAGCCCTGCCCTGATTTGCCTTTCCAAAATGCAGCACCTCACATTTATCTAAATTAAACCCCATCTGCCACTCCTCAGCCCATTGGCCCACCTGATCAAGATCCTGTTTAACTCCCAGGAACCTTCTTTGCTATCTACCATACCTCTAATTTTGGTGTCATCTGCAAAGTTACTAACCATACCACCTATGTTCACATCCAAATTGTTTATATAAATGACCAAAAGTAGTGGATACAGCACCAATCCCTGTGGCATACCATTGGTCAAAGGCCTCCAGTCTGAAAAACAACCCTCTTGAAGTATTTCAGAATTGGCTACATCATAATGGAAACATATTCATGATATTGCCTTTGCTAACAGGCCCATTAACAGGTTGCACTGCATATTTCACTGAACCTAAAAATTATTTTAATACCATTAAAATAGCCTCTTGGCAAATCCATTTTCAACATGCTTAATTGTTTAACATTATTAATGTATACAGAGCAATTTATGGAATCAATGCGATAAGAGGCCATTTGGCCAATCAAAATCTGCACCAACCCTCCAAAAAGTATCCCACCCAAGCCCAGTTCCTACACTACACTGCCTAAACCTGCATTTACTATAGCTAATCCATGCCTGCACATCTTTGCACACTACAGGGCAATTTTAGCATGGTCAATCTACCTAATCAGCACATCTTGGGATTGTGGGATGAAACCAGAGCATCCAATAGAAACCCATGCAGACAGGGGGAGAATGTGCAAACACCATGCAGACAGTCACCCAAGGGTCAAAAAGTGTGGTACTGGAAAAGCACAGCAGGTCAGACAGCATACGAGAAGCAGGACAATTGATGTTCTGGGCATAAGCCCTTCATCAGGAATTGCTGATGAAGGGCTTATGCCTGAAATGTTGATTCTCCTGCTTCTCGGATGCCGCCTGATCTGCTGTGCTTTTCCAGCGTCACACTTTTCACCTCTGATCTCCACCATCACTTTGTCCTGGTCACCCAAGGGTGGAAACAAACCCAAGTCCTGCCACTGTGCCCCAATGCCATCCTTAAAAATATTAAAAAGATATACTTATTTACAGGTAATTTAGGTAACCTGAGCACTCATTCAAGAATTATGTTCTGCCTTGTTTAATGCTGCTGTCTTTAGAATTGGCAAGAAGTGCACAAATCTAGATCAATGTAGGAATATGTAGCAGTAACTAAGCAAATAATATGGACAAACTTAATATAAAACACACTACTTGTTAATAACAGACAGGAAGCATTAGAAATTAGTCAAAGAAAGCATTTGTCACTGAAATTACATTTTAGGAAGTATTTTCTTGAACGAAAAGGTAAAATAAAATGTCTGACCAATTGATTAAATTATCAACTGTTTTCAAGGAGGCTAATTTTTGGCTAAGAATATTCTTAACTAAAATAATTTTAGGAGACTACAACATTTTCAAATATTTTACTTCATATAACATAGCAGTTTCCATTAGGAATATATAAATATAATTTGCTAGACAGCAGCACATTATGTACATGAACGGTTCTTATCTGTCATTATGTGGATATTCAGACAAAAATCAATTCTTCTCAAACCTCAATGGTACAATATGCACGACAAAGCATTACAGAATGTCCTACCGTTTCTTCCATTAATGAAACGATCATTTAAAACTCAACTGTCATTTTGTTTACAAATGAAAAAGTGCTGGACTTCAAGCAATTGTATTTTTAATGGGTCAAATGGGTCAGATTTTCTTTTTATTTGAAAAAGTAGCTAAATAAAACAATTTTACATAATCCTGTATCAAAACCGAAAACCACAAAAAAACCATTCTATGATTACTTCAATATACATTAGGCTAAATTCCAAGCCCCATGTAAATCATATAGAAAAATAATTGGCAAAATATGCACATGATATTGAAGAGATTTGGATACTTGTGCACTTACATTTTGCATACCGTGGTTATTTCAAACCATCAATTGTCCAGTATCTTTAAATATCACCTCAAAAATAAACTGAAGTTTCGTGTTACATAAATGTTTTGGAATCTTAAGTTTGCTTGGATGAATGTAACAATCAAAAATGAATAATACAAGATTAATCTCTCAGCCATAAACACAAATAAATGGAGGTATAAATTAATAGGCTTGTTTCTAATCCTTTATTATCTAACAAGCTCAAGAAACAAGTGCTTCAACTGCTGCAGAGGAGAGGCCATGATCAGGAAGGTGTCAGCTTTAACCAATGATGCCCCTCAAGAAGTGGGGATGGTGAAACACTTCCTCTATGGATTGTATTTTATTCATCAAGATGGTTCTAGTTCAGATATGATTTAAAGCAGTGGGCTTTTAATTGTCTACGGCACCTCCCCAACACTGGATACTTCAATGAGACTTTCAAGAATATTGCAGTTGTGTGAAGTTTTTCAAGGTCTTTGAGGACAAGAACCATCTTCCACAAGTGAAAATGCTCACAGTAGGGTCATTACTTAATACCAACACTGCAACTTTGTAACTCTCATGCTCCCACCCAGGATGTATTCATATTCTCAACCAGGTAATACTGACAAGGTTTGGAACTGCACTGGTGATTAACCCTCGCAATAGCACAAATCTGAATGTCTTTTGTTACAGGAGTTAACTTGGAAAATTAAAAATGATGCAGAATAAAAGGAAACTGAAAATATGATCCATCAATATATGCAGGACATAAATTAAGCAGCAAAATTTAAGTTCACACAATACATTTCAATTGCTATTTTAGGTGGAAATAAGTAGATTCTAGCAAAACAGAATCTAAAGACTGCATTCTCCAATTGCAACTCCCTTCCTCCTCAGAGAGGAACTGTCATTTTTGCAGTTCTCCAAGGCAGAAACCCTTTTTTCCAACAGAGGTGGCTTCGTGGGAGGGAGACGGTCCAGTGCTAAACTTAATTACTTTTGGAATGATTAGTTCAAGAATAGTTGACCTGCAAAAAAATGCTTTTTGTGGTTTGAAAGTCAACAATACAGACACAGTATACCAAATGTCTAGTTTCTTTAACGAAACTGGTGTTAAACTTACTTTTCCCTATATTTATATATTCATTGTCCTCTGTAATACACTAGTAATACAACATCCTATGGGAGCTGACATCGAATTACATAATAAAGCACAGAAGGCATCTTTGTCTGTCATGCCCCAAAAACTATCCAATTAATCCCATTTCGGTGTTCATTCCCAGAACCCTGTAAACATTTCGACTACATGCATTTATTCACTCTATTCCCTTTAGTAACAAAAATCACTGAAAATGCTTCCATCACCCATTCAGGCAGAGTACTCTAAACCACAAGTCAAATGTTTCTTTTAGCAATTATCTTAAATTGTCTCCGCTAGCTATTATTCCATTTAAAATGAAAACAGATAATTTCCTACCTGCTTTGTCAAAATACTATAAACATCTCTATTAAATCTTCCCTTAATCACCTTTGCTCAGTACAAAACAGCAACAATTTCTCTATCCTATTCATAAAAAATTCTACCACTGGTATTGATGGTTTACCACCAGCTTCTAAATTAGGACTGGACAATAACTACTGGCTTATACAGCAGACCCACAATCAATGCTTGGCATTAACTTTATCTGCCAAGTGTCTATATAATTCAACAATCTTTTATGTTCTCATGGTTACTTTAATGGAGTCTCATAATATGTCCAGACTTTGGAAATACACACTGCATTTAATGTTAGGTTATTATTTTAATGGTTTCTGTTCAGCAACTAACTAAGCAGTTCAAAATGAATGAAATAATGTTGTGTATTAAAAAGATTGGGGATCACATAACATAAGTTACTCACTTCACAAACAGAATATTGTGCACATACATCATTTTAGCATCCAGTTATCCAAGTATCCCACAATAAATACAGGTTCAATAAAAATTGGATGCGGAGTACTTTCACATTTTTGTGCTCAGGTGAAGCATTCTACCAACTGGAAGTTAAATTTAGAATTTGGTGCCTATTCCCCACAATTTAACGAGGATTAATGAATGTTGTTGGGGAGGTTTTAAACTAATGTGGCAAAGGCCTGGGAACCAGAAGAGAAAACAAGTAGGCAGTGAAGTAGAGATTGGAGACTGCAAGAATCATGAAGATAGCACAAATAAAAGGGAAGAGTAGGCAGAGCAGATGAGCGCAAAAGAACCGGGAGCCTGAAATGCATCTAGTGTGTAAGGCAGATGAACTGAGGGCTTGAATTGGTGCCTGGGAATATGACATTGTGATTGCAATAATAGAGACTTAGTTGTCAATCATCACACCCTTCCTTCAACCAAATGTTCTAGGATATAGACACTTCAGACAGGACAGGGATGGAAGTAAAAGGGGGGGGATGGAGTTGCATTGCTGGCCAGGAATGATATCACAGCTGTGTTAAAGGAGGACACTATGGAGGTCATGGGTAGTGATGCATTATGGATGGAGCTGAGAAATAAGAAGGGTGCAGTACATATTACAGGCTTCCCAACAATGAACATGAGGTAGAAGAACAATTAGGTAAACAGATTATGGAAAGATATCAAGACAATAGGGTAGTGGTGATGGGAGATTTTAATTTTGCCTTTCCACTTAACGACAGGAGGTCTGGATGAGGTAGAATTTCAAGTATCCAGGAGAGTTTTCTAGATGACCAGTGGTATTCCACAGGGGTCAGTGTTGGGGCCACTGTTGTTTCTAATATACATAAATGATCTGGAAGAGGGCACTGTTGGTATGATCAGCAAGTTTGCAGATGACATGAAGATTGGTGGAGTAGCAGAAAGCACAAGGGACTGTCAAAGAATACAGGAGGATATACATAGACTGGAGAGTTGGGTGGAAAAGTGGCAGATGGATTTCAGTCCAGACAAATGTGAGGTGATGCATTTTCACAAGACTAATTCTAGTGCGAATTATACAATGAACGGAAAAGCCTTGGGAAAAGTTGATGGGCAGAGAGATCTGGGAGTGCAAGTCCATTGTACCCTGAAGGTTGCTACACAGGTTATTAGAGTGGTCAAAAATGCATATAGTATGCTTGCCTTCATTGGACGGGGTATTGAGTAGAAGAGCTGGCTGACAAGTCATGTTAAAATTGTACAAGACATTGGTTCGGCCGCATTTAGAATACTGTGTACAATTCTGGTCGCCACATTACCAAAGGATGTGGATACTTTGGAGAGGGTGCAGAGAAGGTTTACGAAGATGTTGCCTGGTATGGAAGGTGCTAGCTATGAAGAAAGGTTGAGTAGATTAGGTTTATTTTCATTAGAAAAAAGGAGATTGAGGGGGGACCTGATTGAGGTTTACAAAATCATGAAGGGTATAGACAGGGTGGATAGAGACACTTTTTCCCAGGGTGAAGGATTCAATAACGAGAGGTCACGCTTTCAAGGTAAGAGGTGGAAAGTTTAAGCAGGATACACACGGTAAATACTTCACACAGAGGGTGGTGGGCATTTGGAACGTGTAGGCAGGCACGGTAGATTCATTTAAGATGCGTATGGACAAATGCACGAGTAGATGGGGAGCAGAGGGGTACAGATGCTTAGGAATTAACCGGCAGTTTGAGACAGTACATTTGGATGGGCTCAGGCTTGGAGGGCCGAAGGGCCTGTTCCTGGGCTGTAAATTTTATTTGTTCTTTGTATGGAAGATGCAGGTCCATGTACTGACTAATTGTCATGGTTCTAGAGGCAAGTCCCTGCCACATGGTGATCCTGACTTGGGGGCTTTTCTATGTGGTGCATGTTAGCTCAGCTGCAATAGAGAACAACAATTGTGTACATTATTTTGTTCAAAGTCATGTCATTCACTATATCATTTATTATTTTACAGGTTACACTGGAGAAGGTGCTGTGGCAAATGTATTTAAGACCAGAGGACATAAGGAGGGGAGTAAGTGACTTGGAGAAGACCTGAGAATTCCTCCCCCCCACCAAGAGGTTGGTAGAAATATGGAACATGCTGCCTGAGTGAGAGATTGAGGTAGGTATGCTCACAACATTTAAGTAGTGTCTGGAGGAATGCTTAAAATGCCACACATAGGCTACTGACCAAATGGCGGTAAACAGGATTAGCATAATTCGGTGTTCGCTGGTCAGCCCAAACATGGTAGGCTGAAAAGGTCTGTTTCTATGTTTGAATGACTCTATGACTCCCAATAACTAAAACTCCATGTTCGAAAAGCTATACAGAAAATTATTCTCATTATATTGTATATTTACTGACTGCCACACATACACAGTAGTCAAGTTAAGCTGCCCTAATGCATATGAAACTCATTAATTTTAGAACAGCAAGTGATTGTAATAAGTCACCTGCCTTCCCACTTTGCCAGATAGAAAAAAAAGCAGCAGACCTTGAAAGGAATCAAGATGAGGGTCAAATTACTTTAGCATTGCATACCTAAGCATAAAGATCATGATTCAAATGGCAGTGTGCATCCTGCAATTTCTCTTTCAGGAATTTCAGTTATGTTTCCAGAACTTCATGAAAATATCAGACTCCATCACATATATCAACTTAATTACATGTTTGTAAAAGAAAATTGAAATGGTCGTGAATCCTACCTGGACCAAGTAGGGGGGACCGGTTTTGCGTGGCACTTGACTGATGGGGCTGAGGTGGTTGTTCAGCCACAGCGTTGCTACTACTTTGATTCACAGGATTGTTTCTATCCCACATGTTTACAGTCTTCTTATAATTGGTTGGGTCTCCCCAAGCAGAGGTACCATCATCAATCTCTATTTTGCGGCGAATAGATGGTGGGGAAGGTTCTTCCCAGCCAGTGGGTTCGCTGTCCTTCTGTTTTGTAGGCAAAGATCCACCAACCCAACCCGAATTAGACTGTTTAACAGAAGCAGCTCCTCCCCAGTTGCTAAGATTATTATCCTGAAGTTTATTTCCCCAGTTCTGTGGTGCATTTGATTTTGAAGGCTCTCCCCAGCCTGTATTTGAACTTGGTTTGCTGTTGGTACCACTATTCCATCCACTAGCCTGTGATCTGGTTGTCTCATTCCAATTGGGTCCAGTATGGCTGTTTTCATTCTCCCAACTAGATCCATTTTTTTTTGCCTCACTTAAAGGTCCTGCAGCAGTATCAGTCCAATCTCCTCCACCACTCCCTACTACTCCCACTCCTCCTGATGTCCATCCTTGATTGGTTTTCTGTCCTTCACCCCAATTTTGAGACTTGGGTTTCTGAGAGTCTGCCCAGGATGGTGGTTTCTCCTCCTGATTAGAAACCCCACCCCAGGCATGGCCACTTTTGGCAGCAGCAGCAGTAGAATTAGCAGAATCTCCCCATCCCCCCTGGCTATTAGACACTTTGTCTCCCCAACCTGCGTTATCAGACATAACTGTTGGTGGAAGATTTCCCCAACCAGATACTAAAGAGGTATTCGTACTGCTTATGCTGGACCCATCACTTCTCGCCCCTGAGTTTGAAGACTGGGCAGCAGCAGAACCCCAGGCCTCAGTTCCATTGTCATTTTTTCGCTCAGACCTAGGGGATTCTTGAATTTCCCAGGAAATATTTTGCTTTACTGGTGTCTGTCCCCATCCAGAATTACACAAGACTCTAGGGTCATGATCTGGCTTTGACATAACACTCTGGACCAGCCCTTGCTGTTCATTCATCACTTTATCAGCCTTTCGTCGGCTACTACTATGCCTTCCTCCACTTCTGCTGGTGCTTCCTTCATGTTGGCTGCCAGCACTTTCATTACTTCCCTCACTACCAGTGGTACCTGAATCAGAAGGTTTGGCCAAAGAGTTAATTTGTTCATTACCTTGCTGCAAAGCAGGAGTTTGGCTGTTAACACAAAGACCCTCCCACCCTTTCCCATTTCCATTTGCTTCATTACTGGAATGCTGGTTAGAGAGTTTGCCCCATTCTCCATTTACACCATTGCTAGTGTTCCTATTAGATGGTGTATTACCCCAAGCTCCAATGCTACTGGGACCAGAGTGCAAGCCCCCAATGGTACCAGCCCTTGTCCATGGCAGTACTCTAGGACTGGTTGGGGGACCAGAGTCCCAAGCATTGTTTCCAACATCCTTTTGCACAGCGTTATTGGAATTGTTTGCTAATGTCTGTTTAGCACTTAAACTTAATGCAGAATTCACAGTGTCTCCATTCCCCTGACTAAATGCAGAGTTACTGTTGGTGGTTGTAGGATTAGTATGTGGCACTCCCCACACTGAGTTGCATGAAGGACTATTCATTCCTTCGCCATTGCGCCCGCTGAGTTGAGAAACTGCAGATGACCCACCACCACCAGAAAGGTTTTGAAGATGAGATGGGTTTATTGTACCCATGCCTACGGTCATTGCCCAGCCTCCTGGTACAGAAACGTTAGGCAATCCATTTGCTTGCATTGCATTGATAGGATTTGGTGAAGAGTTTATGGGGTTAGTGTTATTTGGTCCATCAGTGTTAAGGTTCTGAGGTTGTATGCTGAAAGACACATTCTGTGAAGTGGACGTTTGTGTATCTGTGCTCTCTGGCTGCAGCAAATTTCCCCAGGTATTCAATGTACCTGCTGGACCATTATTAGGGTTACCATAATTCTGATCAATGGGATTACTTGGACTACAAATATTTGAAGTGCTTCCTCCTCCAACAGTTCCTTGAATTTCCTGGCCAACTACAGGCCAAGCAGCTGGATTGGCATTAGGATTAAGATTCAGATTAATACCAGCAGTAGGTGTAGAAGTGCCCCAACAGTTTGGATTTACACTTACGATACTATCAATCTTTCCATTTCCACTGGGAGCAGAGCAGTGCCCTACACCAGGGGCAGACCCTGGGGCAACAGCCCACACCCTGGATGAATTTCCATTTCCACCATTTGCACCGCATCCAATGGCACTCTGGTTTGAACTGCTTTGGACAACTGCTCCATTGCCACCATTATTGCAATTTTTGTTTTGTCCATTGAAGTTGCCTGGTGCACTCCCTGTAGCCATGCTATTATTATCTGAGCCACAATTTGAGGCAGAGTCAGTGTCTGTGCATTCTGAGGCAGTTTCAGTCTCGTTTCCAGAAATGGAAGGCCAAGCCTCTTTGTCACTTCCGTCTATTATCACTTTATCCCAGATGCTGTTTGGTTCACTCCGAAAGGGGGGCTGTCCCCAGTGGGAATTTTCATATTGCGTTCCCAGACCACTGTGGCTAAGATCTAGAAGAGACCAAAACAAAGTTAAGAAATATTCTGTATCAATCAAAATAAAGAATCTCACAATGCAACTGCAGACCAAGTTATAGTAATAGCAAATTGTGAATGCATCTTTTCATTCTGTTCAGTTCACAAACCAAACACTACAACCAGAGACAAAAAAGGGAGAAAAAAAAAAGTAAATTCAAGATCAAAGCTACGATCAAACATTAGCTACATATTTACTGATCATAATTCAAATATTGTTAACCAGGTATTATAAAAAAAATCGTCAAAAGCAGTTGTTTTGGATACATGGAAGCATTTAAGATGAATTCTTTAAAATTCTGAAAGAAACTGAACTGCAAAATAATGATTCTGATTGATAGTTTGTAAAAAGTTTCTATTCAGATACAGTAAGAAGCTAGTAGATGTACAAGAATGACTTGAATGTTTAGTCTCAGCTCTTTTCTTAGCCCATCTGAGAAAGGATATGGACACATCCCATGGTTACAAGCAGCACAATGATGTGAAAGATTGCAAACATAACTGTTTCTGTACATCTTTTGCTCTCATGTTATTGGTCAATCCAGTTTCCTTAGTTCAGGTATTAAGACTTACTGAAGCTGAATTCCAATACTCGAGGGCAGCCATTTCAAAAGTGAGGGTCAGAATCCCAAGTGGGATTGTGAGCTCTGACCAAATCAAAATAGTTGCACACCAGCTGTAATAGACCCCTGCTTTTTCAGCTCTCACTCTCCACTGTCTCAGTTCTCACTGATGGTCCTCGATAATACTAAAGCCTCAAAATTGGGCCACAGTTGAAAAATGTTTGGGAAGCACTGCTGTAGGGCCCTCAAAAGATCCATTTCAATTGTTGTTCCTCCTCATTGAAATCTATTTTGGCGATTGCCATCAAGATCCATAAACATATTGACAATTTGCAGTTCCACTTCACCACCTCACTATTATCACACTACATGTACAAAATCTAGTACTGAGAGCTGCAATTAAATTAAATATTTAGAAGAAAAAAAAACTTACATCTACCTTCCCAGTGACACTGCACAGCTTGGTGTCCTCCCAGAAATCCAAATTGAGCCTCTGAAAACCATCAGAAGTTGACATATATCGGCAAATCTGCTTTTCTTTCTTAAAATCATCTACATTACAATGATCCACATGTAAATCATTGATCTGTATCCCTGCCTCAACTCAATTTCTGCTGACACACACTTCCATTCTTTTGTCACTTTAAGGCTTGATTAGTTTAATAAAGCCTGGCCAACCGTCCTCGCTCTCAGTAAATTTCACCTCCTCCAAACTCCTCTCAGTACACTTAATGGTAAGATCCTGGAGAGTTCTGTGATTAGAGACCTTGGAGTGCAAGTTCCTTGAAAGTAGAAAGTGGAATCACAGGTAGACAGTATAGTGAAGGCAGCAATTGATATTCTTGCCTTTATTGGTCAGTGTACGGCAAAAAGCGGGGTTGGGAAGTCATGTTACAGTTGTACAGGACATTGATTAGGCCAATATTGGAATTGAGCATGCAATTCTGGTTTCTGTGTTATAGGAAGGATGTTATGAAATTTGAAAGGGCTCTGAAAAGATTTACAAGGATGATGCCAAGGTTGGAAGGTTTGGGCTACAGGGAATGGCTGCATAGACTGGGGCTATTTTCCCTTTAGTCTCCTTTTAAAAGATTTATAACATCATGAGGGGTATGGATAGGGTTAATGCCCAAAGTTTTGGGGGGGGGGGGGGGGGGGGGGGGGGGAGAAGAGAAGAGGTGAGAAGATTTAAAAGATACCCAAGGAGCAATGTTTCCATGTAGAGGGTGTTGTGTATGCAATGGGTTGTCAGAGGAAGTGGAGGAGACTGATATAATTACAATGGTTTAGAGGGATAAGGCGAAATGCCGGCAAATGGAATTAAAATTTATTTAGGATGTGGAGGCTCTGTTTCCATGCTGCACAGATCTATGACCTTAGCTCACAATGTACTCAGATTATCTCACCTAGCATCTGCTTACATGTGCCAATTTTCCACTCCCTACCACCCCTTCCCCCCCATCTCCCACAGACACACGAGTTACTCAAATGACTTAAAACATATGGCCTCATCTCTTCATGTCTGTAACCTCCTACAGCTCACCAAAACACTGCATGCCTTTATCTCAAGCTTGTAAGTAACCTCCACACCCTTCAGCCTATTATTGACAACTATGCCCTGAACTATCAAGAGCCCAACCGTAGGAATTGTTGTGCTTAGCCTCTCCAACATGTTGCTTTTTTATGGCTATCCTTAAAACATGCAATTTGACTTGGTTTCGGTTATCTCATTTAATGTCTCGTTTGGCTCAACTTTATCTAATTATAGGTCTAAGAAGGAATCATTGGATTGTTTTCTCTGTCAATGGCATTATGTAAATGCAAATTACTGAATGTTTTAATTGCATGTTTTTCATAAACCTAACCCTGAACTTCACAATTAGAATCACAGAATCTCTTCTGTGCAGAAAGAGGCCATTTGGCTTATAAAGTCTGCAACACCCTTTGAAGAGCATCCCAACCAGAACCAGAATCAGCACTCCCCCTGCAGCAAACCACATGTACCAATGCTAATCCACCTGGCATGTACATCCCTGGACACAATGGGTAATTTAGTATGGCTAAGCAAACCAACCTGCACAACTTTGGACTGTGGGAGGAAACTAGAGCACCCACATATACATGGGAATTGAATGTGGCCCCTGGCACTGTGAGGCAGCAAGTGCTAACCACTGAGCCACCGTGTTGCGTGGCCCTCTGTGCAAATGTGATTCGAAATCTAGCATCTTTTAGTCATTACTTGGCATCTGGTCCAATAAGATCTGTGTTTGTATGAAAGCCATCCAATTATTTTGTTCAGTATTTTTTTTTCCACTCGTAGTTCATCCTGTAAATAAATTGCAATTTTGGCCCACTAAACTATACTCGCCCATAGTAACTGCACCTGCTCTCAATTATACCACTCTTACTTGTCTCAAATTCTGTCATCGCAACTTCACTCCTGCTCACAAAAGGATTTTTTATTTATGAAATTATTAATCTCAGACCTCCCCACATTTAATTAGAAAAATAATTAAAACTATTAAGTGTTTGGTAAAGTTGAAATCTTGCGAGCTATACACTACATAAAGCAGCAGCCTAAATAATGATAGGTAACCCCTAATCTTTCGCTAATACACTATACAAACCAGTAGCTAATATCCTGCAAGCTACAGATGTCTCAGTTTTGTACCCGTAACAGTCTAATTGAAAAGCAGCACACTGAACATCCTGGAACAAAATTATATACAAGCTTTCTTAGTACTGTGACAGAGAAGCTAAATAAAGCCAATGCTCCCTTCCATTTAGAGAGGGGAGGAAAAGGGATTGGGGAAATGTCTACTCTTTACATCATAGACATTAGACATCAATATTTTCCTACCAGGAGAAAACTGGAGAGGAGTTTTCTTTTCAGAATGTGAAAATCTCAAGCGTTAGCCCTTCCCTTTTCTACCAGATTTGCTTCCCTTTCCGAATGCTGCTGTAACAAGTATTTCAAGAGCAACCACATGAAAAAATGTTGAGAAAGTCCACTGACAGACCATACACAACTGAAAACTCTCAGATGAGAAGTACCAGGGCAAAGCACTGATTTTTGAGCATAAATCTAATATTGAATATTTAAAGATTCAGACAAATTGAATTCTATGTTTGCATGAATAAAGTGCAAAAAAAATGGAGATATTGTATTAAGGCACCTTAATGACAACACTACTGATGTGCATGACCTTAAAGTTGTCTTAAATCCATTCTTCTATGTGGAAATGTTTTAAAACAGGATTAACCTAAGTAGGTGCGACTGTTTAAGTATTCCAAGCTATCAAATACAATGTTCATTGAAGCAGCTCTCACAGGATCATTTTTTTCAATGCTGTATTCCCAGGGGCTAAGTGCAAGCTTTCTCCAAAACAAGGCAGAACATTCCATAAGTGGGGAAAAAAAACAGCTGCTCCTCAATAGAAACAGACATTGCACCTATTCAGTAAACCATGAATTGACAGTACAGAAACCAAAATTAACCCTTTTCACTACTCTACCTGCTATCTCTTAAATGCGTACTTACAAAAAGCAGATAGTTTATCAAACTACTACCTTGCTTGGGCAATGAGTGAGGTAATAAGATGGGGAGTCAAGGGAATTTACACCATCTTGCTGCCCTCATCATTTTATCATTACTGAAATTTAGTGCAGGTAGTCTGCATGGTTCATGGCTGGGATCAGCCCAAGTCATGATTCAACTATTGTATTGGGACAATAGACCCAAAATAACTCCAGGATTCATTTAGTTCTGAACTCATTAATAACCACTATCAAAATGTACTAAGCAACCAGAAGAGACTCAGCCAAGACTATAAGATGCAGAAGTGGAATGAGGCTATTTAATCCATTGGGCTTGCTCCGGCATTCAATCATGGTTGATGTGTTTCTCAACTCTATTCTCTTGCCTTTTCTCCATAACTCTTGATCCCTTAATAATGAAGAATCTCTCCTTGCATTAAATAGTCTCTGTGGCAACAAGTTCCACAGATGCACCATCCTCTGGCTAAAAAATTTCTTATTTCAATTTTAAATGTCGTTGTTGTGGTTCTGTTCGCCGAGCTGGGAATTTGTATTGCAGACGTTTCGTCCCTTGTCTAAGGTGTCATCCTCGGTGCTTGGGAGCCTCCTGTGAAGCGCTTCTGTGAAGCTTCCTTTGGCACTTATAGTGATTTGTACCTGCCGCTTCCGGTTATCAGTTCCAGCTGCCCGCTGCAGTGGCCAGTATATTGGGTCCAGGTCGATGTGCTTATTGATTGAATCTGTGGATGAGTGCCATGTATGCTTATTGATTGAATCGGTGGATGAGTGCCATGCCTCAAGGCATGGCACTCATCCACAGATTCAATCAATAAGCACATCGACCTGGACCCAATATACCGGCCACTGCAGCGGGCAGCTGGAACTGACAACCGGAAGCAGCAGGTACAAATCACTAAAAATGCCGGAGGAAACATCACAGAAGCACTTCATAGGAAGCTCCCAAGCACTGAGGATGTCACCTAGACAGGGGACGAAACGTCTGCAACACAAATTCCCAACTCAGCAAACAGAACCACAACAACGAGCACCCGAGCTACAAATCTTCTCCCAAATTTTAAATATCGTCCTGAAGCTGTGTCCTCAGCTCCTAGAATCTCCTACTCGTAAAGACACCTTTCCTATTTTGACTCACTCCAGGCCTCTTAGTTAACAATCTCATTGAACCCTCAGAGCACTAAGTGTTATTTTAATTATTATAAGTATATTTTAAATTATGTTAAGACTTTCAGTAGCAATAGATCCAATGAGGAAATCTAAGGTCTTCTCATCCCTGGGATTTCTCCCCTCCACCTTAACTGATCCAGACTCTTGCCTATTGCTCCACCTTTCCAAGTTTGGATTGGGGTCAAATATTTGCATTCCTTCCCCTTCCTATTATTTCTTTTTTCTCTAATACCTCATTTCTCCAAAAGGTAATTATATATGCTGGAGCATTAATTCAAGCTTTCTGGCAGTGCACGCAAGACAGGCTGTTCAACTGCTGGGAAAATCACTTCAAGTTTTACACTGTTTTCCTCCACATATGCAAATACTCTCCAATGCGAGGCAATGGAATAATGATCAATGAAAATTGTTACTTGTTTTTCATCTTTTGCCCAGGGATACCCAACACCAGGTTTTGTTATTTTCTTTGTAGATGGGATGTAGACATTGCTGATTAGGCCAACATTTATTGTCCATTTGTAATTGTCCTGGAGGTGGTGGTGATCATAGAAATCATAGAATCCTTCGTGTGAACACAGGCCATTTGGTCCAGCAAGTCCACACTGACCCTCCAAAGAGCTACCTTCTTGAACAACTATAGTCCTTGGAGAGCTGGAACACCCATAGTGCTGTTCGGGAGAGAGTTCCAGAAATGTGGCCCATAAAGGTGCTGTGCAGCTTGAGAGGAACTTGAAGGTGGTGTTTCCATGCAGCTTCTGCCCATGTTTTGCCAGTTCATAGTTCAGATTAGTCCACAGGTAGCAGTACTGGACATTCCTGGTGAAGGGCTAATGCCAGAAACGTTGACTCTCGGATGCTACCTGACCTGCTATGCTTTTCCAGCGTCACAATGTTTGTCACAGTACTGAAACAATTTGGTTAAATATGCAGCACACCTTTAGAACTGACTTCTACCTGTGAAATGAGGGACCGCAGAAGGAGGCCAAAATGAATCACAGACATGATGATTCAGGTTGAAGACAGAGGCAAGTCCTTCAGCATGATCTTTTGCACCAATGTGCTAGGCCCTCTCTATCATTGAGCAGTAATTGTTTGTGAACCCAACCACTCCTGTTTGATGTTTAATTGTCTATCATTATTCATGACTGGAAGTAAGAGTGCCGATCTTAGATATGATCCATTAGGCGTGGGATCATATAGCCCTGCCTATTGCATATTGCTTACATTATCGAGTTTTAGAGAAGACTTGTAGCTCGCTGAGCTAGAAGATTCATTTTCAGATGTTTCATCACCATATTAGGTAACATCTTCAGTGAGCCTCTGGACGAAGCACTGCTGATGTTTCCTGCTTTCTATTTATATGTTTGGGTTTCTTTGGGTTGGTGAAGTCATTTCCTATGGTGATGTCACATTATTTGGCACGCAGGTAAACTATGCTGTAGCCTCACCAGGGGTTGATGCCTTATTTTTAGGCATACCTGGTGCTATTTCCGATATGCCCTGCTGAGTATTAACAAACCCAGGATGATCTCCTGACTTGATGGCAATGGCAGATTGGATTCAACAGATTGTGCACGAATAGAATTGTGCTGTTAACTCCGCACAGCATCTCATGATGCCCAGTTTGGAGTTGCTAAATATATGTTTGAAGACTGTTCCATTTAGCACGGTAGTAATGCCACATGACGCAATGAAAGCTATCCTCAATGTGAAGAGGAGACTTCATTGTCACAAGGACGATACAGGGGCCGTTCCCTGACAGTCATGGATGGTGACATCTGCAACAAATAGATTGTTGAGAGCAAGGTCTATTGATTTTTCCCTATCGATGGCTTGCTCATCACTTCCACAGTCACAATTTGATAGCTATGCCCTTAGGATTCAGGTAGCTCAATAATCATTAATACGCCAGTCTTGATGAATAGATTAGATTACTTACAGTGTGGAAACAGGCTCTTCGGCCCAATAAGTCCACACCGACTCTCTGAAGAGCAACTCACCCAGACCCATTCCCCTACATTTACCCCTTTACCTAACATTACGGACAATTTAGCATGGCCAATTCACCGAACCTGCACAACTTTGGACTGTGGGAGGAAACCTACACAGACACTGGGAGAATGTGCAAACTCGTTGCCCGAGGCAGGAATTGAATCCGGGCCTCTGGCGCTGAGAGACAGCAGGTTATATTCTGGGCCATTGCCACCTTCAAATACTTCTTCTATGTGAAGTTCAATATGGGAAAGTACTGATTCATAGGGGATGTGTTTGTTTGTGTGCATGTGTTTGTTGTTTTGTGTGGGATTTGTGGTGTGTGCAAAGCTGTATGGGCTCACAATCGGAATTCTCCATGTTTGACCTGATTCTGAGATTACATATGGTCCAGAGTTAATGTTGAGGATTCCCAGTGCAACTTCTTTCAATTCTGCCACTGCCCGATGCATCCATTCTCTTAGAGGGCAGAACACACTACGGGGATTACGTCGTCTGGGGCATTGTGGTATGATTTAATAAGAAGGATTATCTCAGGCAATTACCTGACTAACCAGTGGGACAGCTCTCCCAATTTTGGCTCAAGACCCCCTCCCCTGTTTTTAAGGAGCAGATGCTGTTAAAGATGGTGAATTTCCTTACCTGAACAAGACTGGTCTTTAGGACAATGGACAGTGGTTACATATCGCCATTATGCTTACCTTTAATTTCAGATTTCACCATCTGCCACAGTGGGGACTAAACACATGTCTGCAGAACATTAGCCTGAAGTGTTCGATTACTAGTTGAATGAGTTTATCATTATGCCACCACCTCTCCATAACTGAGTGCCTCAGCATAAATCAGCAGGATAGGTATATGAATAGGAAGGGTTTGGAGGGATATGGGTCAGGTGGGACTAGATTGGGTTGGGATATCTGGTTGGTATAGACAGGTTGAACCAAAAGGGTGCCTCCGTGCTATACATCTCTATGACTCTATGAACCTGAAACATTATGCTTTTAGACCAGTACTAAGGCTATACTTTTCTTTCAGAGAATAAAATCAAGTACTTGATTTCAAAAATAATTTGTAATGAAAAGTTGAGGAAACAATTTAAAACATATTCTGGTTTGCATGCTGGAAAAAATTCATTTCTCAAATCTATATTAATCATTTTGTTTATAAGTCAGTCCACAAAAACCACAACTGCTACTCAGAATTATTTCAACCAGTTAAAAAATTACACTCAAACTTGCATTATTTTATTCAAAGCAACCACAATTTAACAGCATATCAAAACTGAATGCCAATGATAACGTACACAAATATTTATATATTTTCCAATAGTTTAAAGCATTACTATCACATGCAGAGAATAATAAGTACCAAACCTGCAGTCCTTAGTTTAGCTATTTATTTTAAAAAGATAGATTATTGGCAGAGTCCAAAGGGACCCTGAGTTTGACGGAGGTCTTTTTTTTTCGCAAAAATCATTGACAAGAAGCTTTTCATGAGACAATGAGCAATTTTCAAAACAAGAAGCAGCATCTAAGCAAAACATTTGTGAATTAACATTTTATTACTGTGTAAGTGCAAGATGCAAAATATCACTTCCACAAATAACCAAGTGTTAGGTCGCCATTTTCTCAGTTTTAACAGACAGCTACTTCAGATTGCATTTAGGAGCTTTCTAATTTAATACAATATTTTCAGAGAACAAAGCAGCAATTATTTGGTATGTTTCTGCTCTACAGGGGACTGCTGTGAAAAATACCTGACTGAAGGTGACGCCCAACCATCCTAGGAAACGCTACATTTTGTGCAAAGTTGCCTTCATGTCTGCACCTACGCTCGCCTGTGCTGTTTCAATATGTCGTCTGTGTACTGTTTAAGCCTCATCTTGTCTACATGCCAGAAAAACTACTCTGTGTACTGTACGCTGCTGACAACCTACACTTGCTCAGCCCTCCCCTGCTTGGAAATGCCCTTCTGAGGTGGGATTCAATATTAAGATATCAGCGACAAAGAATCTAGCTTGATTATCTAATTACTGATGACATTAAACCTATCTTCCTTTCTTTAAATTCTTTAACTGTCACAAAACATTTTCTCCTGGCAATGCAATTAACACTAGCCGTTTTTTTGAAAGTCAGCCAAAAAAAACAACCGCATTCATTGGTTGGCTGCATGCAAATAAGCTCGGTTGTATGCCTTATAAAAACATAATCTGGCATACCACCACAGCTTTAACGTTCAATATAGAACTAATACATAAATGGGCGTTGCGCCAGTTCCTTGCTTTATTGTTTAATCTAGTCCACGCTGCAACTAAGCATTTTAAAAATCATCTATCGTTCGAAAAGATTACTCAGGGAAAAAAAAGCCAGAGCCCACTGTAAAACACATTTTATTTGCCACGATTAGCATTTGTTAGCACACACCCACACGATCATTCTCAAGTCCCTGGATGGAAAGGGACGCTGCGTGGTTTAGTTACAGTTCATAAACATATGCCAACGTCCATGCACAACAGCTCACGAACAAAATGCCTTTATTGCTTGTTTGATTGCAAGTTAAATCAGACTCTGCAAAAAAGACCCAGGCAGAAAAAAATAATCATGTTGTGAAAGTGCCAAGGTGAGTTGAAAGTCATTGAAAGCTGCCTATCTTTAAAAGCATTGAGCACAGACTTGCAACGTGGTTGCTAGGTCACAACCCCTTGTTATCCAGATTGCAGTGTAAATTAAGCCTGAAGCTTAGGCACCGGCAGGTTCTGCAGAGTATGAGCAGCTCACAGCTGCTCCATCAATCAGCAGTGCAAAAGAAAACTGAAAACAATGTCTGCACTCAAGACTCAAGCAACCATAGGTGAAAGAGAATACAACGAGAAGTCTTTCTACTTTTGATTAATTTTTGTTGTTCTGGAATTTGCAGTCAAATGTGGTACATTCGCTCAGCTACATGGAATCACCTCAATAATTTGGTACACTAGTGCAAACAAGAATATTCCACCCAACAGTAACTTACATTGATATAATATCTTTAACATAGTTAAATAGCAAAACACTTCAAAATAGTATAAATCAGATAAGAAGTGACAGTCAAGCAAAGATATATTAAGACAAGTGACTAAAAGCATGGATTTTAAGTAGTACCTGAAGGATGAGACACCAATGAAAAAATAGGGTTAGGGAGGGAATTAAAGTTTACAACCCAAATGACTAGTGGAGAGACAGAACTGGGGGATGCTCGACAGGCTAGTGTTGAAGGAACGGAGGCTGGGAAAAGGTGCAGATAAACACGCTCAAAACGATAAAGCGGGCAAGCAACTTCCTTTTGAAATTTAGTCAGACTTGCAAACTCACCAGAGTGCTGTAAAATCTTGGAATTTATTTGCTGTTAACAGTTGCAAATGGAAGCTGACCTAGGATGGAGTTACTGCCTTTGTGAATTGTCAACTTTGTTACAGAGAGATACCAAAGCCAGTGAAGTTTATTTTATTGGTAAGCATTCCACACAAAGCACTGGAAATGATAAGGAGATAAGACCAAACAGGGAAGGATGGGTGGGGGGGTGGGGGTGGAAATGACTATCACTTTTCTCTTTCAATCTTTTGCCTAGGTCACAACAGAAGCCATTGGGAGTCAAGATTAGAGTGGTGCTGGAAAAGCAGAGCAGGACAGGGAGCATCGGAGGAACAGGAAAATTGACGTTTGCCATTGGGAGTGGACTTAAATTTTCATACTACTTTTCAAATTTGTGCATCCACTCCTACCAGCTATCGTTTTTGCAGTTTTTCACTTATTCACTATTTATGACCTCACGTGTACAACCCAACATACATTGCCTATTTTAAAATTCTGGATGACTTTTCTATTGTACTTTTACTTCAACTTTACTTTTTTTTAAAAAACTTTCTCTTGTTCTTAGCATCCATTGTGTTGCATTCTTCAATGTAAAGAACTTTTCACTCCCCACCTTTTCACCATAACCCACAATTTTCCTGCCTTCTTAGGATTTTCCTCTACCTTTGCTGAAAGTGTATTTAAAATTTCAAACTGTTTGTAGGTACTGATGTAGTAGTGAGATGGGAGTGCAGGAAAAACAGGGAAAAATGATATAAAGTAGGGGTATTCAAATTGGGGAGGGGGGGGATGTGGAGTGCAGGTACTGAGGTACCTTGGCAGACATGTGCACTAATCATTGAACAAAAAGGCATGAGAGACAGCAGTAAGATATAGCACTTTTTGCTTTATTAAAAGTGGCATAGATTATAAGAGCAAGAAAGTGATGTTGAACTTGTAGAAGACATTTCTCAGACTTCAGCTTGAATACTGTTGTTTGTAGTTTTGAATGAATGATGACTCACTGGATTGCACTGCTGCCTCCCAGTGTCCAGCCTCAGGCAACCGTCCTTGTGGAGTTTGCATATTCTCCTCGTGTCTGTGTGGGTTTCCTCTCACAATCCAAAGTTGTGCAGGTTAGGTGCATTGTCCATGCTAAATTGCCCAGAGTGTTCAAGGATGCGTACATTAGGTGCATTAGTAAATATAGGGGGGAATGGGTCTGGATGGGTTACTCTTCGGTGGATTAGTGTGGACTTGTTGGGCCGAATGACCAGTTTCCACATTGGAGGGATTCTATAAGAAAAGGTTTACAAGAATGGTTCCAGTCTGAGGAACGTCAGTTATGAGAATCAATTGAATAAGTTGGGTCTGTTCTCCTTAGAGAGAAAGTGGCTTACATTTATCTGATAGAGGTTTTCAAAATAATGAGCAAGTTGGATAAATGCAAGGAGAAACTGTTCTCGCTCGTAAAAGGAACAAAACATGAGGGCATAGATTTAAAATGCTGTACAAAAAGGAAACAAGGGTGAAGGGAGGAAAAACATTTTTACTCAGCCAGTAGTTAGGGTATGAAATTCACTGCTTCCAAGTGTGGTGGAGGCAGGTTCAGTTGAGGCATTCAAGATGGCATTGGATGATTATTTGATTAAAATAATGTGCTAGGGGATGGGGGAAAAGCAGGAAATTGGCACTAGGTTATGATGCTCACGTAACAAGCTGGTGCAGGCACAATGAGCAGAATGGCCCACTTCTGCATTGTAACATATCTGTGATCCTATGAAATACATTGTTCACCATTATTCTACATGACCATGTCCAAATGCATTATTAAATTATTTCAGTACAGTGCAAGTGAAAACAAAATTGAAATAGCTAATAGACTGCTAATTGAAAACATTTGATTTTATGCATGGATAGCATATAATAATACACAAGGTATCACGTGGGACAGGTTGGATTGACAGTTTTTAAAAATCTCAATTATTATTTACATTTCTATGAACCTAACTGCCATAAACATATTTTGAATCCCTCAAATTTTAATTGCTATCCTACTGTGCATAATGCATTAAAATGCATTTACATTGGGACAACCAAGTTTCATGCTTGAATTAGAGAACTGCTCAAACCTGGGTGATAGTAAAACTACCCGTGAATCCATTTCCCCTTTTTGCAAGAACAATTCAGTTTGTTTCACTTCAGACTCTTTCCCTGCAGCCTTGTGTTTTCCCCGCCCCCCCCCACTTTTCAAGTTCTTGACCAATTCCCCTTTCAAAGCCACAAATTAATTTGCCTCTACCACAGTTAGGTTCCAGATACCAATCACTGACCACATGAACTAGTCCCCACATCACCTTTATCAATCATAAATCTGTGTTCTCTGTTTCTCCAACCTGTCATCAATGTGAATAATTTCTTTCCATCTAATTTATCCAGCCCCCTCGTTATTCTGAATAACCCTATCAAATGTCCTCAGTCTTTACAAAGGAGGACAGACTCAGTTTTTATGATTTGCCAAAAAGTGCTTGCATTCTGGAATGGTACTAGCAAATATAACATCACTACTCAGAAAAGGAGTGACAGAGAAAACAGGAAAATTCAGAGCAATTAGCCTTCATCCATCAGAAAAGTGCTGGAATCTACGATGAGGAAGGCTCAACAATGTATTAAGAGAATAGTACATTAAAACAAGTCAGGATGGTTTTATGGTAGGTTTAAAAAAGTGTATGACAAATTTATTGAAGGATTTTTATCTTTCAGAATGTAACAAGGAAAGTAAATTAAGGGGAACCGGTATATGTAGTATTACTTGGAATTGCAAAAAGACATTGAAAAGGATGCCAAATAAGCAGTTAGTACACAAGACAAGGGCCAAGATTTTCTCTCGATAGGTGGAAACCAAATATACCCCGCAAGATGTGCATCTAGACCTCTTAAAAATCCATTACAGTCCTGAAGTACCATGTGGCAGTTGCCTGGAAAAGTTAAGCTTTTAATAGCAATACTCTAATGTCTGGAAGCTTCCAAAACTTTTTAAAAAAGGTCATCAAATTTGAGTTAGAGGCAGAAACTTCAGGGGGTTTTGATATAAGTACCTTAATATTGAACCATGAAAAATTAGAGAATTAAAATCTGCTCTAACACTTGGTCAACTATAATACCTGACACTCACCACCACCCACTCTCCACTTCATGGCATATGGCTGCACTGGTTACTAATTTCTAATTGTCCTTAAACTGAATGACTTACTCTGCTATTTCAAAGAGATGGCAAGAACCACGTTGTTGGTCTGGAGTCACATGTAGCCCCAACCAGGCAATGATGGCAGATTTCATTCCCCCAAAAAATTAGTGAACCAAAAAGACTTTACGACAACTGATTGTAGTTCTACAATGATCACTATAAAACTTAGATTACCTTTACATTTCATATTTATTAATTGAATTTAAATGTCATCACAGAATTTGAACTTGCAACCTAACAGCATTGGTCAAAGCCAATGGATTACTAGTCCAGGGACATTACCATTAGGTCAGTGCCTCCTCGGATGTTTGCACGCACCAGTTATTTAAAAAAAACTTCTCTTGCTAACTTATGCCTGTTTTCTTGTGCCAATTTAAATACTGTGATACCTAGGAAATTCATGATTTCCATGTTTGTTGTGGCTTTAAGTTTAGTGGAGAGTTCATAATTATTGAAAAAGATTTGACAAATTCATATGATTCTGCTTAAGAGTCCAAATACAATGTATGACAATGCAAACATTGCTCCTATGATAGATTAGAAAGAAATTGAAAGGTCAAGAGCATGCTCCAATGTGAAATGCTTATTTAAAAGAAAACTGTGAACAATATTACACTACTGGAAAAAAAACTTGAAAAATTTCCTTCCAAATAACAGAAACCCAATTAAATTCAGCCTATTTCTTTCACGTCCAGCAAGAACCTTACAACTACCCAAAGCTTAGTTCAGAGTCATCACTATCTCCCCAGTAAAACATTTTGCTCAGGATGGTATGGCTGCACCTGGTTTCTTCTCTCGAATTTCTTTGCATTCAATAGATGCCATTTTCCCTCCAGCTGGTATTCCTCCTGGAGATACCAAATGCAAAATGCAAACTAAACTGGCTGTTACTTCAATTTCACAGCAATGAAGTTTTCCATAAGCTTTGTTTTCAGCTGTTTTGTTACCAGGCTTCTTACTAAGAAAAAGTGCTAAATATTTAAAACGTTCAAAAAACCTCTATAATGAGCCATAGAGATGTACAGCATGGAAAAAGACTCTTCGGTCCAACTGTCCTTGCCGACCAGATATCCCAACCCAATATAGTCCCACCTGCCAGCGCTCTGCCCATACCCTCCAAACCCTTCCTATTCATATACCCATCCAAATGCCTCTTAAATGTTGCAATTGTACCAGCCTCCACCACATCCTCTGGCAGCTCATTCCATACACGTACCACCCTCTGCGTGAAAAAGTTGCCCCTTAGGTCTCTTTTGTATCTTTCCCCTCTCACCCTAAACCTATGCCCTCTAGTTCTGGACTCCCCGACCCCATGTAAAAGACTTTGTCTATTTATCCTATCCATGCCCCATAATTTTGTAAAACTCTATAAGGTCACCCCTCAGCTTCCGACGCTCCAGGGAAAACAGCCCCAGCCTGTTCAGCCTCTCCCTATAGCTTAGATCCTCCAACCCTGGCAACATCCTTGTAAATCTTTTCTGAACCCCTTCAAGTTTCACAACATCTTTCCAATAGGAAGGAGACCAGAATTGCACGCAATATTCCAACAGTGGCCTTTCCAATGTCCTGTACAGCCGCAACATGGCCTTCAAACTCCTGTACTCGATACTCTGACCAATAAAGGAAAGCATTCTAAACACCTTCTTCACTATCCTATCTACCTGCGACTCCACTTTCAAGGAGCTATGGACCTGCTCTCCAAGGTCTGTTTGTTCAGCAACACTCCCTAGGACCTTACCATTAAGTGTATAAATCCTGCTAAGATTTGCTTTCCCAAAACTCAGCACCTCGCATTAATCGGAATTAAACTCCATCTGCCACTTCTCAGCCCATTGGCCCATCTAGTCCAGATCCTGTTGTAATCTGAGGAAACCCTCTTCGCTGTCCACCACACCTCCAATCTTGGTGTCATCTGCAAACTTGCTAACTGTACCTCTTATGTTCGCATTCAAATCATTTATGTAAATGACAAAAAGTAGAGGACCCAGCACCGATCCTTTTAACACTCCACTGGTCACAGGCCTCCAGTCTGAAAAATGATCCTCCACCACCACCCTCGGTCTTCTACCTTTGAGCCAGTTCTGTATCCAAATGGCTAGTTCTCCTTGTATTCCATGAGATCTAACCTTCTAATCAGTCTCCCATGAGGAACCTTGTCGAACGCCTTACTGAAGTCCACATATTTATTATATATTGATTGCATGAGCTCCAAATGGTGTTTTTTGAAAATTGCACATTGTACTTTACAAAGTCATATTAATTCCTTTATTTTGTTTCGAAATCTTTGGTCTAACTCAAAGTTCTCACATATTTTTCTATCTGAACAAATTGCTGTCCCATATAAAAACTTCAGAACAGTACTTTCCATGATGCATTAACCACAACACAGTAGCATGATCACACATTCAGAACAGCAATGTGAACTCAATTTCCGATGCAGGAACATTCCACGTATCTCTGCAGTTTGTTCTACATGTTCCTTTATGCTCTTTCCGAGGTCACATTGATTAGTGCTTATTGGAAATGGATGTGGACAAAAAAACTTTCTTCCTTGCCCCACGATAGCTTATATGGTAAATAAGTAAGTGACTTGGCATACTGCTCTCTTTTTAAACCTCTGTTGACATCCATCTGCAGGAAAGCCACCCTCATTCTCTCTGCTATTCCAACTCAGCTTCCAAACCTGCTTTCCATTTCAATGCTTGTGAATATATTACCTCCCAGTTTCATCTATTACTACAAGTTTAAGTTTGAGTCTTTCCAAGAAAGTTCCTGCCTCAGTCACACTAAGGATGTGGTCCTCATCAAATTTTCAAATGACATCTTCAAGTGATTGTAACTATGTTGCAGAAACACCGCAGCCTTTGCCACAGTCAGTACAATCATCTGCCAATGCCCTCCTTCTGCTGTCCTGCTCAATGAAACTACACTCACTTGGTTCCCCGACCTACAAAACTGTAGCTAAAGCATTGACAATGAAAGCCACATTTATTATCCCTGCATTTTCAATTTGACAGATCTTAAGGGATCTATCCTGGACTCACTTCTCTTCATCACCTCCATTTCATCTAAAGTTTATAAAGGTAATGAACTGTCTCTTTTAGAGTAAAACAGATGAAAGGGTCCTCTGACCTTGTGAATTCTACCCAAAAACAAGCTGTGAAAGGTTAAAATGTGGACTCAGCTGTCTCGATAGCAAAAATATGCAACTGATGTATACTTCTCATAGATGCATCCATTCATGAAAATATCAGTAAGAGAGACCACCACACAGTCATCATTGGAAACAAAGTTCCACCTTCACATGATTACACCTTACATTATGTTGTATGGTACTGTCACCATGCTAAATGGAACAGGCTTCAAACAGAACTAGTTGTGGTTGTTGAAGGTCAGTCAATTAACTCCAGGATCTCTCTGTAGGACTTCCTGAGGATAGTGCCCAAGACGCAGCCACCTTCAGCCACTTCATTAGTGACCTTTCCCTCCATCATAAGATCAAAAGTAGGGATGTTTGCCAGGGATTACACAACATTCAGCACCATTCACAACTTCTCAGGTCTCGGTGCAGTCCACACCCAAATGCAACAGAACCTGGACAAATTTAGTCTTGGGGTGACAAGTAGCAAGTAACATACATGCCGCACAAAGTGCCAGACAACAACCATCATCCCTTGTCATTCAACGGCATTATCACTGAATCCCTGACTATCAAGATCTTGAGATTACCATTGACCACAAATTGAAGACGAGTCAACATATATGCAGCAAGTTACCTCCTGACTCCCCAAAACCTGTCCACCATCAAAAAGGCATGTCAGGAGGGTGATGGAATACATTGATGAGGGCAGTCACAACAACACTGAAAAAGCAGTCTGCTTGACTGGCACCACATCCACAAGCATTCAGTCACTCCACCTCTGATCCTCAGTAACAGCATTGTGTAACATCTACAAGACCTACTGCAGTAATTTGCCAAAGATCCTTAAACAGCATCTTCCAAACCCATAACCACTTCATCTAGAAAGAATTGAGTACATAGAACATAGAAAAATACAGCGCAGTACAGGCCTTTCGGCCCTCGATGTTGCACCGATCCAAGCCCACCTAAACTACACTAGCCCACTTTCCTCCATATGCCTATCCAATGCCCGTTTAAATGCCCATAAAGAGGGAGAGACCACCACTGTTACTGGCAGGGCATTCCATGAACTCACGACTCGCTGAGTAAAGAATCTACCCCTAACATCAGTCCTATACCTACCACCCCTTAATTTAAAGCTATGCTCCCTCGTAATATCTGACTCCATACGTGGAAAAAAGTTCTCATGGTCAACCCTATCTAAACCCCTAATCATCTTGTATACCCCAAATCTTCTTTTCTCCAATGAAAACAGACCCAAGTGTCTCAACCTTTCCTCATACGATCTTCCTACCATACCAGGCAACATCCTGATAAACCTCCTTTGCACCCATTCCAGTGCCTCCACATCCTTCATATAATATGGCGACCAAAACTGCACACAATATTTCAGATGCGGCCGCACCAGAGTCTTATACAACTGCAACATGAGCACAGGACTCCAGAACTCAATTCCTCTACCAATAAAAGCCAGTACGCCATATGCCTTCTTCACAGCACTATTTACCTGGGTGGCAACTTTCAGAGATCTGTGTACATGGACACCAAGATCCCTCTGCTCATCCACACGACCAAGTATCCGACCATTAGCCCAGTACTCCATCTTCTTGTTACTCTTACCAAAGTGAATCACTTTACACTTAGCTACATTAACCTCCATTTGCCACCTTTCTGCCCAGCTCTGCAGCTTATCTATATCCCGCTGTAACTTGCCACATCCTTCCTCACTGTCAATAACTCCACCGACTTTCGTATCATCCGCAAACTTGCTCACTCAACTTTCTAGCCGCTCCGAGGTCATTTATAAAAATGACAAACAGCAATGGTCCCAAAACAGATCCTTGCGGAACACCGCTGGTAACTGCACTCCAAGATGAACCTTTACCATCAACTACTACCCTCTGTCTTCTTCCAACCAGCCAATTCCTAATCCAAACCTCCAACTCACCCTCAATGCCATACCTCTGTATTTTTTGCAGTAGCCTACCATGGGGAACCTTATCAAACTCCTTACTAAAATCCATATACACCACATCTACCGCTTTACCCTCGTCCACCTCCTTAGTCACCTTCTCAAAAGAATTCAATAAGGTTTGTGAGGCACGACCTGCCCTTCACAAAACCATGCTGACTATCCTTGATCACATCATTCCTATCCAGATGTTCATAAATCCTATCCCTTACAATTCTCTCTAAGACTTGGCCCACAACAGAGGTAAGACTCCCGGCCTATAGTTACTAGGATTATCCCTACTCCCCTTCTTGAACAAGGGAACCACATTTGCTATCCTCCAGTCTTCTGGCACTATTCCTGTAGACAACCAGGACATAAAAATCAAGGCCAATGGCTCTGCAATCTCCTTCCTTGCTTCCCAGAGAATCCTAGGATAAATGCCATCAAGCCCAGGGGACTTATTTATATTCACCTTTTCCAGAATTTCCAACACCTCTTCCCTACATATCTCAGAGCCATCCATTCTAATTAATTTTGACTCAATATTCACATCAGCAACAATGTCCTGTTCCTGAGTGAATACTGACGAAAAGTATTCAGTGTCTCCCCAATTTCTTCAGCCTCCACATGCAACTTCCCACTACTATCCTTGACTGGACCTATTCCTACCCGAGTCATTCTTTTATTCCTGACATACCTATAGAAAGCCTTTGTGTTTTCCCTGATCCTACCAATCAAGAACTTTTCATGTCCCCTCCGTGCTGCTCTTAGCTCTGTCTTTACATCCTTCCTGGCTACCTTATAACTCTCATCGCCCCAATTGAACCTTCACGCCTCATCTTTACATAGGCCGCCCTCTTCCCTTTCACAAGGGATTCCAATTCCTTATTAAACCACGGTTCCCTCACATGACCTTTTCTTCCCTGCCTGACAGGTACATACTTATCAAGGACACTCAATAGTAGCTCCTTGAACAAGCTCCACATATCGATTGCACCCTTCCCTTGAAGCCTACTTTTCCAAGCCAAGCAACCTAAGTCATGCCTCACCGCATCATAATTTCCCTGCCCCCAGCTATAACTCTTGTCCTGTAGTGCACACTTATCCCTATCCATCACTAGAGTAAAAGTCACCAAATTGTGGTCACTGTCCCCAAAGTGCTCACCTACCTCCAATTCTAACACCTGGCCTGGTTCGTTACCCAGAACCAAATCCAGTATGGCCTCACCTCTTGTTGGCCTGTCTACATATTGTGTCAGGAAACCCTCCTGCACACATTGGACAAACACCGACCCACCTAACGTACTTGAGCTATAGCTTTCCCAGTCAAGATCTGGAAAGTTAAAATCCCCCATAACAACCACCCTATTACTTTCACTCTTCTCCTGAATCATCCTCGCAATCCTTTCTTCTACGTCTCTAGGACTATTAGGAGGCCTGTGGAAAACTCCTAACAGGGTGACCTCACCTTTCCTATTCCTAAGCTCAGCCCAAACTACCTCAGATGGCGAGTCTTCATCCATCATCCTTTCCACTGCTGTAATACTATCTTTGACAAGCAATGCCACACCTCCCCCTCTTTTACCCCCACCTCTGACCCTACTAAAACATTTAAACCCTGGAACCTGCAACAACCAATCCTGTCCCTGTTCTACCCATGTTTCCGTAATAGCCACGACATCGAACTCCCAGGTACCAACCCATGCTGCAAATTCACCTACCTTATTTCGTATACTTCTCGCATTGAAGTATACACACTTCAAGCCACCTTCCTATTTACAGGCACATTCCTTCGAGATTGATGCCATGTTCCGAACCTCCCTACACTCCAGGTCCTGCACCCTAAAGCTACAGTCTAGGTTCCTTGCCCCTGCAGAGTTAGTTTAAACCCCCCGAAAGAGCACTAGCAAACCTCCCCCCAAGGATACTGATGCCCCTCAGGTTCAGGTGTAGGCCATCCTGTTTATAGAAGTCCAACCTTCCCCAGAAAGAACCCCAGTTATCCAGAAACTGGAATCCCTCCCTCCTGCACCATCCCTGTAGCCACGCATTTAACTGCTCTCTCTCCCTATTCCTCGACTCTCTATCACGTGGCACGGGTAACAAACCAGAGACGATAACTGTTTGTTCTAACTCTGAGCTTCCAACCTAGCTCCCTGAAAGCCTGCCTAACATCCTCATCCCTCATCCTACCTATGTTGTTGGTGCCAATGTGGACCACGCCCCCTTAAAGACCCGGAAAACACGATCAGAGACATCACGTACCCTCGCACCTGGGAGGCAACATACCAAACGTGAGTCTCTCTCGCCCCCACAAAACCGCCTATCTGTGCCCCGAACTATCGAGTCTCCAATAACTATTGCTCTGCTCTTCTCCACCCTTCCCTTCTGAGCAACGGGGATAGGCTCCGTGCCAGAGGCCTGAACCCCATTGCTTACCCCTGGTAAGTCGTCCCCCTTACAAGTATCCAAAACGGTGTACTTGTTCTTGAGGGGAACGGCCGCAGGGGTCTCTGCACTGGCTGCTTCCTCCCAGAGCCCCTCACTGTCACCCATCTGTCTGCAATCTTTAGAGTTACTACTTCCCTAAAGCTCCGATCTATGACCTCCTCTGCCTCCCAAATGATCCTAAGTTCATCCAACTCCAGCTCCAGTTCCCTAACACGGTCTTGGAGGAGCTGGAGATGGGTGCACTTCCTGCAAGTATAATCAGCAGGGACGACCATGGCATCCCTCACCTCAAACATGTTGCAAGAGGAACATTGCACTGCCTTTACTGCCATCCCTCTAAAAGTAACCTTTAAAATAAAAACTAGGTCTAAACACTAGAATAAGCAAAATGCAGCACTTACCTTCGCACCACAACGGGTCTTATTATTAGATTAGAGGAGGGGGGCGGGTGGGAGGCTCTATCCTGATGAAGGGCTTATGCCCGAAACGTCGAATTTCCTGTTCCTTGGATGCTGCCTGACCTGCTGCGCTTTTCCAGCAACACATTTTCAGCTCTGATCTCCAGCATCTGCAGACCTCACTTTTTCCTCCTAGGAAAACAACTTACCCAGGTAAGCTTGCGCTACACCAGCTTCCGGATCCGCTCCGCGCTTTTAAAACAAAAACTTTCAAATTTAAACCGTTAAACAAACGTCACCGAGCCTTCAAGCAGCCACTGCCAAACAGCCCTTACCTGCTCTGTTGAGAGAATGAGTAGCAGACACATGGGAACACAATCACTTGCAAGATCCCCTCCAAGCCACTCACTATCCTGCTTTGGAAATATATTGCCACTCCTTCAGTGTCACAGGGTCGAAAGCTTGGAATTCCCACCCTAACAGAATTGTGGGCCTACCAACCGCAAATGGACTGCAATGGTTCCAGAAGGCAGGCCACCACCACCTTCTCAAGGGCAACTAGGGACAGACAACTAATTAGGAGAACTAAGCCAGTGATGCCCACATCCCATGTACTAAGGAGAGATAGGTATGGGTAGGTAGTTAAAGTTAATTAATTAATTTAGGAAAGTTGCATCGATGGTTAATAGTATTAACTCTCCAAAGCACAGGGAATGTCTGATTTTGTAATGATTATAAGCGATCTATTGAAGTTTAGGATAGAATGAATTTGGGAGATCTTCAGGGCAGAAAATTACATTTTGCATGGAGACAGAAGGTTATAAAATCTTAGTTGCTATGGAGATGGGCTTTCAGAGGAGAAGAGTAAGTAAGTAGCAAATCATCAAGGTGTCAACTTCGAGAGAGTGAATATTTGAAAATTCCATAGATTCGGGAAAGATTTCTGCAGAGTTCATGTTTCAGGTCAAGTGATCCTTCTGAATAAAGGTTAACATTGTTTCCTCGTTAAAAATGCTGCCAGACCTGCTGAATTTCGCCAGCAATTTCTATTCCTGCTTGGATACAAAATGATCTGATTGGGCAACATCAGCATGGATATATGAATGGGTAAGATAAATAATTTGTGAATGATTTGGTGCAGGGGGCTAAATGTAATATCTTAGTTTTGTATGTGCAAGTTTTAAATGGGAATGTGCGCTGTAAGGAAGATGTAAAGCAGCTTCAGAAGGATTTGGACCTGGTTAGTGAATGGGCAAGAACAATACAGATGGAATATATTGTGGAAAATGCAAGTAATACACTTTGATAGGAGGAACAGATGTAAAGAAAACTTTTTAAATAGTAAGAATTTTTAAAAGTGTAGATGTACAAAGGGACATGAGCAACCTTGTCAGTAAGTCAATGAAGGTTGACATGCAGGCACATCTACCTATTAGAAAGGCTACTAGGATGTTTGCCTTTATTGCAAGAGGATTTGAGTATAGAAGCAGTAAGGCTTTGCCTTAATTGTATAGAATCATATGGTGTTACAGTGTAGAAGACCATTTAACCCATCATGTCTTTACCGGCTTCCAAAAGAGATACCCAGCTAGTCCCACTTTCCAGCCCTATTCTCCAAAGCCCTCTAATTTAATCACTTTCAAATGTATATCCAGCTTCCTCTGGAACCTCCAAAAGGAATCTACCTCCACCACACACAGGCAGTGCATTCCAGAAGTTTCTCCTCATCTCACCCAGAGTTGTCTTCCTGACAGTCTTGAAACCGTGACCCCAAGTTACTGACGTACCAACTAGTGGAAACAGAACATGCTTCTTTAGCCTGTCAAAATTGTTCATAATTTTGAACACCTCAATAAGGTCATTCAACCTATTCTGCTCTAAGGCAAATACGCCCAATCTCCCTGATCTTTCCTTGTATCTAAAATCCTTCATTCCTGGTATCATTCTAGTAAATGCCCTTCACACTCTCTCCAAGGCTTTACCATCCTTCCTTAAATAAAAGGTGCCCAGAATGTAAAACAATAGTTCAAATGAGGCTGACCAATGATTTGCAGAGGTACAGCTTCCTTGTTTTTACACTCTATGCCTCTATTTATAAACTCAAGGATCCTTTAAGTCCTCTTAACAATGGTTGCAATTTGCCTTGCCACCTTCAGAGAATCATGCACATGAACCCCGATGCCCCTCTACTCCTGTACCCCGCTCAATGTTATACCACTGAGCTTGTATTGCCTCTCCATGTTTCTTCTACCAAAATGCATTACCTCACATCCCTCTGTATTGAAATTCATTTGGCAGATGTCTGCACATTTGGCCACCTGGTCAATGTCCCTCTGAAGTCACTCAGCATCATCCTCACAATTCACTATTCACCTCAGCTTAGTATCATCTGAAAATTTAGAGATTTGAACACCTATCTCCAAATCATTTATATAAATCAGAAAAAGCAAGGGACCCAACAGCAATCAATGGGGAAAACCACTTTCAACTTATCTCCACCTTGAGAAATATCCATCTATATCCAAACTCTGTTTCCTATCTTTTAGCCAACTTTTAATCCATGCTGCCAAGTCCAAAACATTTCTAATTTGCTAAACAATCTGCCACATGGCAACATATCAAATGTTTTCCAAAAGTCCAAATGTACAGGATCTACAACACTACCCTCGTCCACTGCTTGTATCACCTTGTCAAAGAACTCAATAAATTTGTCAGACACGACCTGCCCTTGACAAAGCCATGTTGACCGTCTAGTATTAACTTATCTTGCTCTAAATATATATTTACCTTATCCCGTATTATGGCCTCCATTAGTTTTCCCACACTGATGCCAAGCTGACAGGTCTATAGTTTCCTGGGTTATCCTTTGCCCCTTTCTTGAACAATGGTGTCACATTTACAATCCTGCAGTTCCCAGGGACTAGGCCTATGTTCAGAAAGACCTGGAGTATTTCTGTCAAAGTCTGTGCAATTTGCTCACTTCACTCTCAGCAATCTTGGATACATCCCATCCAAGCCCGGCAACCTCTTTAATTGAAGTGCTACCATCATTTTCAGCTTCTCTTCTTTATTTATCACTATACACTTCAATTGCTCAACACCGACATTTTCAACTAGGCCATTGTCACCATCTTCTAATTTGGTATAGACCGAAGCAAAGTATTCATTTGATACACCTGCCATATCCTTTGCTTCAGTAGGTACCCATTATATCCTTCACTAACCTTTTACTACTAATATGCCTGAAGAAGGGGCGGCACGGTGGCTCAGTGGTTAGCACTGCTGCCTAAAAGCCAATGACCCAAGTTCGATTCGCACCTCGGGTAACTGTCTGTAGAGTTTGCACATTCTCCCAGTGTCTGCATGGGTTTCCTCTGGGTACTCCGGTTTCCTCCTACAAGTCCAAAGGTGTGCAGTTAAGGTGTTAGAGTTAGGTATTGGTCAGGAGTAAATATAGGTTAGGAAAATGGATCTGGCAGGTTACTCTTCGGAGGGCCAGTGTGGACTTGTTGGGCCAAATAGCCTGTTTCCACACTGTAGGGATTCTAATCAAAGAACATTTTACTATCTGTCTTAGCAAAGCCTGCTATCCATTCCTCATGCTTCACTTCAGCTTTCTGTATTCCAACCTTAACTTCTCTCCTGCATTTGAGATATACTTCTTGATTTCTGCTATTATTATTTTGGTACACATTACATACCTAGTTTTTTTTCCTTTTTTTAAAATCAATATTCTTAGTCATCCAGGGCACTTCATCTTTGGACTCCCTGTATTAACTTTTCATAGGTATTTACCTAGCTTACACCCTATTCATCTCCCTTTTGAAATTCTCCCATTTTGCATCACTATTTTATCCACTGTATTTGTAGGAGCTTGGTTAGAGCACAAATAATCCTGTCAGAGAGGAAGTGCAATAAAGGGTCACCAGACTTGTTACAGAGTCATAAAGTCAAAGAGTTAGAAAACATGGAAATAGACCTTTCGGTCCAACTTGTCTGCGCCAACCTTAAACCAGTCTTGTCCCATTTGCCAGCATTTCCCTCTAAACCTTTTCTATCCATGTCCCCATCCACATGCATTTTAAATGTTGTAACTGTACCAGCCTCCTCCACTTCCTGTGGCAGCTCGATCCATACATGACCACCATCACCATTCATACCCCCCCCCTCAGGTCCCTTTTAAATTCTTCCCCCATTCACCTTAAACACATGCCCTCTAGTTTTATCCTGCCCCACACTGGGGGAGAAAACCTTGGCTATTCACTCTATCAATGCCCCTCATGATTTTATAAACCTCTGAGGTTTACAGCTTCAGCCTTCAACACTCCAGAGAGAAAAAAAGAACACCCCAGCCTAGTCAGCTTCTCCCTAAGCTCAAACCCTACAATCCCAGGAACATCTTCGTAAATCTTTTCTGAACTCTTTCAAGTTTACTGGCATCTTTCCTATAGCAGAGAGACCAGAAATGAACACAGTATTCTAAAAGCAGCCTCACCAATGTCCTGTACAGCCACAACATGGTGTCCCAATTGCCATACTCAGTGCGCTAACCAATCAAGGTAAGCATGCCAAACACCTCCTTCACCACCCTATCTACCTGCGACTCCACTTACAAGGAATTATGCATCTGCACCCAAGGTGTCAGTTTGGCAACACTCCCCAATTCCCAGGATGGTGGGACTGTCCAATGAAGAGAGATTAGCTAAACTCGGCCTGTGCTCTCTACAGAGTTTTTGAAGAATAAGAAATGATCATAAGTTACAAAATACCCAAAAGGGATAGAAAGGGCCGCTGCAGGTAAGGTGATTTCCCCTGGTTAGACAGCCTAGAACCAGAGCGCACAATTTTAAAATAAGAAGGATGCCACTTGGGTCCAAGAAGAGGAGCTTTTTCTCACTCAAAGTTGTGAATCTTTGGCAATCTCTACCCCGAAAGGCTGTGGAAGTTTACTTTTTGAGAATGTTTAAAGGTAGCGATTAATAGATTTCTGACAGCTAGTGGTATATAGGGTTATATAGATGGGATAGGTTAAAAAGTATTGAAGTGTTCAATCAGGAATTATGACATGCTGAATGGTGGAGGAGGTCGAATGGTGTACTTCTGTACCAGTGTTTCTAGTTTACAGGACTTTTCTTTAGATATCCCTGAAGTGCACTGACAGGCTCATCTGTAAGAGAAAAATGGACTGAAAAGTGGAACAAGCAGTGAGAGCAGGAGGGTAAGAAAAACCAAAAGACAGCAAGGAAGGAGAGAATTAGCTACATGGGGCAAATGAGAGAGAGAGGAAGGGAGTGAGGGACAGAGCGAAAGAGATGGAACAAGCAAGTGAGAAAACAAGACAGAGCAAGATGATTTGATGGAACAAATAAGGGATGGGGCAGTCAAGCGGACACAAAGCATCTGAATGGAAACACAAAGAACAACACATGTCGAGTTCTGAGAATTTAAATCAAGCTGGAAAATTTGCCAGTGCCCATTAGAGGGTGGAATCTTCATGGTGACCATCAACATGAAGTCAGTTAACTTGCTGGTAAAGGGAAAAGGAAGCAAGGCATTGTGCTATATCCACTTGTGAAAGTGAATGGATTTCAAGCAGCTCTAAATCCTGCGACATCACAAAAGTTAATGACTTAATTAAAGTCACAAACCCCCAAATTAGCTTTACTTGGAGAATCAGGCTAACAGAAAGCACAGAACAGGTTCCTGTACTTAACAAGATCTATTGTTTATTATATATATTGTTTATAAGTTGATTTTAACCACAAATAAACAGCTATGATTTATTAACACATAACAAGTTAAACTCTAATCCTGTTTAAAATCCCTATGCACATATATAGACAGGTGAAACAAAAGGTGTTACGGATAACTGAAAAAAAACACAATGGACTCAGTTCAATAAAATCAGTCTACAGGTTTAGATAATTTCCTTTTTCTTCCCTAGACCTTCAGTTTCCAAAATCCTTTCTTCCAGATTCTCAGTTCTTTGACAGATTATTAATTGTTTTGTTTCAGAGTCACTGGTTCAAGGCAAAGCATACTGAAAATGGTGGGACAAAACAATTGACTGTTTTGAGGCTAGAGTTACTTTAATGCAGATAGATATAGATAGAGGTAGACCTTGCTTCTTCCAATATGGGAGTCTGATCTTTACGATTGAGAGGACACAACTTTGGTCTGCTTCCTGGAGAATGAAATGTCTTAAGTCCACTTAAAATACAATTCTAAGGCAGGATTTCCAAACACAATGTTAAATGGCAAAAGCTTCTTGAGGTTTGTAGTATAAATTGCTTATTGAAACAATGCTATATAAATGTTATTCTTTGCTTTTAAACTAAAAAAAAGTCTTAAAACTTGAAATCTTTGCACAATCCTTCTAGACAGTCACTGAAAATCCAAATACAAGTCATCGGTCTGGGGACCTTAAAATCAAAATCATGGATCAGCCATAATTTCATTCAACTATATGTTAGGAATACAATTCCAAATCCTTCATATTCCATACAGTGCCAGAAACTGTCTCACCATACTATCAACTCCATTCTTTGTGATACTCCTAACAGCAATGGATCAAGGCAGCAAATCACCAACAGCTTCTCAAAGATAATTGGATCAGCAACAAATGCTGGACTTTCAAGCAATGCATAGCTCGCATGGAGGAATTAAAATAACCAATACCCCCCTTTGTGCTAAGTATAACTCCAGCCCATGAAGAGGACACCTAACATTCCCAATGATTGAAGTAAAATCCTGCCCCTTGATAGCACATTTAGTCAAATGCTACCTTAATGCCAAAAGCAGTCACAGATCTTTTTGGATGGCTCATGGATGCTCACTTGATTTTAAAAAAAGCCAGTTAAATAGCATCTTGCATATTCTCAGGACTTCCAGACAATTAAATACTGATGGGCTCAAATCTCTATAAAGATTGCTTAAAACTACAAATCTTCTGACTCGAAGAGAGACATGGTACCACAGAACCATGACCGGCTACGGGAAAGTCAGGGTCATGCTTGCGCATGGACTGGAGGTGTTCAACAAAGCAGTCACCCAGTCTGCATTTAGTTTCTGCAAAGTAGATAAGGCCACATTGGGTGCAGTAAATGCGATAGATAAGATTGCAGGAGATGATGATGAAATGCTGCTTCACCTGGAAAAACTGTTCAGGCCCTTGGATGGTGATGAGATTGAATGTTCTGGCAAGCTTAGATATGTCTTCAAGGTCAGATGAATATATCGCAGGTTGTTAAGTGAGGCAAGAGTGGAAATAGCAGGAGCGCTTGCAAAAATTTTTGATTCCTCTTTGGTTACAGGAGAGATGCCAATGGACTGGAGGTCATCCAATATGGTACCGTTACACAAGGAAGGAGCAAGGGATAAACTAGGTAAGTTTATGTCGGTCATTCTAAACTCAGTGATGAGGAAATTATTGGAAGCAATTCTGAGCAACAGAATTCATCTTAATTTAAAGAGACAGGGATTAATTAAGAACAGTGAACATTGTTTTGCGAAGGGGAGGTCACGCCTGACAAACTGATTTAAATTTTGGAAGAGGTGACCAGGTTTATAGATGAGGGTAATGCTTTTGATGCAGTCGAATTGAACTTCAGCAAGGCTTTTGATAAGGTTGCACACGAGAGACTCGTAGCAAAGTAACAGTCCATGAAATCCAAAGAAACTTTGAAAATTGGACCCACAATTGGCCAAGTGGCAAAAAACAGAGTGTAAGTGGTTGAAGAATGTTTTTCAGACTGGGAGATTGCATCCTGTGGAGTCCCACAGGGGTCAGTATTGGGGCACTTGTTCTGATTGATTGATTTAGACGTGAATACAGGAGGTTCAGGAAGCTTGCAGACACTTCAAAAATTAGTAGGCTGTTAAAAAGAGTGCTGAGGATAACCTTAAACAAGAGGATATAGACAGGCTGGTCAGACAGACTGATCAGTAGTAAATGAATTTCAATTGGATGAATGTGAGATGATGCATTTTGGCAGGATAAACAAGACAAGGTAACATGATGAACAGTCGAAGCCTGGGAAGCACCGAAGATCAGAGGGACCTTGGTGAGCATGGTGGTATATTAGGGTATCAGGGTAGGTGGATAAAGTGGTTAAAAAGGCATATAGGATACTTACCTATATTAGGCAAGGCATCCAGTTTAAATGTAGGGAGGTTATACTGTAACTGAATAAAGTTAGGCCACAGTTAGACTGTTGTGTGCAGTTCTGGAATCCACATCACAAGAGGGATGTGACAATAATAGAGACTGCATAGAGGACATTTACCAGGATGTTGTCCAGACCAGACAGCTTTAGCCATGAAGAAAGATTGGACAGACTGGGGCTAATTTCCTTCGAGCACAGGAGATTGAGAAGGGACATGACCGAAATGCACCAAGATTAATCGAGGTAAAGACAAGAAGAAACATTAAATCCAGAACCCTGCATAGGTGGTAGAGGCAGGAACATCCAAAAAGTACCTAAATGCATTCTCATAACACCAAAGCACTGGAAAATGGGATTCAAGTTGTTAGGTGGAAATCCCTGACTGGTGCAGATCACATGACCTGCCAGTATTTACTGCCACAACTCTATGGTTGAATATCCAAAGTATTAGACCAACTGCAATACTAGCTAAGCAAGGAACTAATACATTTCAGTAATGAAGATGAAAAGTTGGAAAAAGTGCAAAAACACATGCGAGAAAACTGACATAAAAGTCTAAACTTAAGTTCATAAAATTGAAACATATTGCAGAACTGTCAATTTTACTATATGATCACTTTATGCTTCTTTACAAGAGCAGATGGTTAATTAACCAAGCCAATAATCTGCTTTAGTCTTATTATGCAATGATGTTATGCAGCGCAGTCATCATAACTGGACACATGATTCTTGAGTTACTTACTTCAATTTCCCTTGCATCAGCTCTTATTCCAAGCACCAGCTGTTTGTCAAAGAACCAATTAAAATTATCCTCAAAATTGTCACACAATCCACTGAAAAGATAGACAAATTCTAATGGTTGAGCAAGGTTCATGAAAGTAAGTTTGAGTAAAAAAAGAAATACTGATGAACTGAAATCAGTATGGCACAGTGACACAGTGGTTAGCACTGTTGCCTCACAGTGCCAGAGACACAGGTTCAATTCCCGCCTCAGACAACTACCTGTGGGGAGTTTGCACATTCTCCCAGTGTCTGCATAGGTTTCCTCCGGGTGCTCCGGTTTCCTCCCACAGTCCAAAAATGTACAGGTTGGATGGATTGGCCATGCTAAATTGCCCATAGTGTTAGGTAAAGGGGTAAATGTACGGGAATGGATCTGGGTGGGTTGCTCTTCGGAGGATTGGTGTGGACTTGTTGGGCCGAAGGGCCTGTTTCCACACTGTAAATAATCTAAATCTAATCTAAAAGAAAAAGCTGATTTGTTTGATTAGCTTGTAATAGTTTATCCATCTGCCAATATGGATTTCATGCCCTTTGTGGTTTACTCATATATGCTGCTGTACAGAATGATATGTTGTGTGGTTTGTTGGGATTAGTTTAGGATTTCTACAACTCAAAGCTCAAATACTTATTTTTAAAGTTGGTTATTAATGTTTGTCAAAGCTTGTAATTCTGCATTGAGAACTCATTTCCTACCTCCCCAATGCCTCTCCATGTCACAACATGTGTCATAAGTGTGATGAAAAAGACTCTCCACTTGCTTGAATAACTGCTGGTCCAACAACACTTAAGTTTGATACCATGCAGGACAAAACAACGCTTGATTTGCGCCCCATCCACAACCTTCAACATTTACTCCCTTCATCACAGACACAAAATGTGTACCATGTACAGAATGCAATACAGTAACTCAGCAATTCTCTTTGGACAATATCTTCAAAATCTGGGACCACAAGGGCAGCAGATGCACGGGAACACAACACTCTGCAAGCTCCCCTCCAAGCTGCATACTACCCTGACTTGGAATGATATTGCATACCTTCATTGTCACTGGGTCAAAATCCTGGAACTCTTCCTAATAGCCTTGTGGGTATCCCTATGCCCCATGAATTGCATCCTGACACCTCATTCAGCTTATCACCATGTCTTCTAGGGCAATTAAGAATAGGCAATAAATATTCATATTGCCTTCAACGCTCAAATCCCATGAACAAACAAAGCACATTGATTACTGTTCAGCAAATTTGATAGAATTGTAAAATCACATCAAATAAGACATTTTATTTTGGATTTGCAAGGCAAGCTCGTAGAGTACACTCTGACTCAACAGCATGTTCCTTAAGTTGTTTGTAATAGGCAGAGTACAACCAGCCAATCATTGTGATGTACAGCATACATACCTGGCAGTGTGTATGAATTTAATAGCAACAAATTACTGATTGAATCTGTTGCTCAATTTTTAAAAATAAGTTGTTTTTCCAAGACAAAGGACAGACTAGGAACTGTAGAGATTTGAAAGAAATGGTCTGTAGCTTATTTGTCAGTTTGTACAATACACAGAATGATGATCTTGTCAAGATAGCCAGTATTCTGCAGGATAACTTTATTTCTGTGTCAAGGTTGCAAGGTAAGCAAATGGCTAACGGCTATTGTTACAAAGTTTATGAAGAAGCCAATCCAATAGCACACGGAGTTTTATAAATTCCAATGGTGAAGACAGTCTTGTGCTGGAGTGTAAGGGATAGGCCATTCATAAAGGGAAAGGCAGCATGCTAGACCAGTATTACCAACTGAGGAGAAATATAAAAGGATGCTTAATCTGAGGAGCTGGGAGTACTAGGGCTTGCTGATAGCCTTAGGGTATGCGGTAGTGCTCATGTTTGCAAATGGTACCTTGCAACAGCAAAATTATATTTTTAAAAATTCTCATTGAAAGCATTCCCACGGAGGAGTATTATATTACCAATTGTACATCTTTACTGGTTAAGGGAAATTGAACCTCCCCAGGAAAAATCGCCATCTTTTCACAAGAATATCAATTACTGTTGAGACAAATGTTAAAGCCTACATATGCAGCCTCATTTGGTGCAATTATTTGTCGAACAAAAACTATGGAATCTTCAAGATTTATCAGAGGTCCACTATTGACTTCAAGTTCTAAGGCTTCAGGCCCAAGTTTGGGATATCAACGAATCACAGAATAGAAAGATACAACACAGAAAGGAGCTGTGCCAAACCAGGAACCTGATTAATATCAGACCATGCCTGCTCCAAACGCCCTGGCTTTACCTCCCTCCCTTAGTCTCACACTCTTAGTACCGTCCAAGTAAATCTCATCAGCACCATCTCTAAACTGTGATGCCAGGAACTGAACCCAGTATTCTAGTTAAGGCCAAACCAATGTTTTAACCATCACTTCTATACCTTTGGTGATTCAGATCATACCATACTCAATTATTTCTATTTATACTAGCATTTCATCTATTTTGTTATGAATGCAGCAATCATCTAGATAAACAGCCTTCAATTTCAAGCTTAAGATGAAATATGCTTCAGATTACACAACCAGCAATAAACAAGCAAGCTACTTTACACTTACAAAAACCTCAAAAAAGTAAAAAAAAAGTTATTTTTGCCAACATTGCAGAACTTGTTCTTCACTTTACCTAGTTAGTCAAAAGTCCCTTTTTCTACACAGCTTTCAATGGTTAAAGAAAGTAACTCATGAATTTCTGATCCTCAACAAGGATTAAAGAAATGAAGAGAGGGGCAAAATAATGCTCAATTTAAAAAAGCAAATAGAAAGTAATCAAATTAAGTTTCTTATTGACTGAAAAAGATACTTATTCTATGGAATGCTCAGAACTTTGAGCCATCTTAAATGTCAAATATTTCAATAGAATATAGCCATAAACCTTGATACCTGTATTATATTCAACTAATGTAACTGAGAAATACCGTGCAGCCAATCAAGCACTGCTGCCTCACAGCGCCTGAGACGCGGGTTCATTTCCCGACTCAGGCGACTGACTGTGTGGAGTTTGCACGTTCTCCCAGTGTCTGCGTGGGTTTCCTCCGGGTGCTCCGGTTTCGTCCCACAGTCCAAAGATGTGCGGGTCAGGTGAATTAGCCATACTAAATTGCCCGTGGTGTTAGGTCAGGGGTAAATGCAGGGGTATGGGTGGGTTGCACTTCGGCAGGTCGGTGTGGACTTGTTGGGCCGAAGGGCCTGTTTCCACACTAAGTAATCTAATCTAATCAAGTTTGCTTTAAGATATTCAAATCTGAATTTTCTTCTCAAAAGGAGAAGTAATGAAATGGGAACAAAAAGAATTTGGCATTTTAACCACTATTCAAAACGTAACACTCTACACATAAATCCAGAATTCAATGACAAATTTTGAAATGTAAGCTTAAAAATTGTGAACAAATGTCATTATCACCAAAGCCCAATACCCAAAGGTTTAGCTTGAATTTAACTCTTATTTAATTGCTCGCTCATTTGTGCAGTTTGACAAGCACTCTTACCTGTCTGTCCTTTGCTAGGATGCTGGAGTTGCTGTTGTCCACCTGATGCCTGTTGAACACTGTGCTGAGAAGGATTTGCTGCCGCTTGCCCTGTAACTTGTGCTAAACTATTGCTGATGACAGTCCCAGGTGGTAGTGGCTGACCCCTCTTCAATAGCTGTTTCTGTTCTTGATGCCGGAAGCGTGGCGGCACTTCGCGAGGTGGGTAGCGGGACAAGGCCTGTTGCTGACAATTGATAGAAGCTCGCTTGCCATTGTTTCCACTACTGTTAGTAATGGTGGTCGTGGAAGTGCTGTTGCAGGAATTGGCAGGCTGTGGCTGGCTTTGACTAGTCTTGGTAGGTTCTGGCACTGAAAGATAAAATTAAAACCACATCGTAATTTGAAAATTTCATTGGAAGAAAATGGACATTTTTCTGGACTCGTTCTAGAATTTCAAAGTAATGATTTGCTTTCACTTTGGGCATGTTATTATGGTCTTGGAATCACTAGTGTGGAAGCAGGCCATTTTACCCCTCGAGTCCATGCTGACCCTCTGAAGAGCATCCTGCCCAGGCCCACCCCCCCTACCTGATCTCTGCATTTCCCATGGCTAACCCACCTAGCCTGCACATCACTGGACGCTATAGGCAAATTAGCATGGCTAATCTACCTAACCTGGACATCTTTGGAATGTGGGAGGAAACTGGAAGAAACCCTCACAGACACTGGGTGATTGGCTGTGTGGAGTTTGTACAGTCATCCAAGGGTGAATACTGCAATATTTCATAAGAAAATGCTACAGTTAAATATCAGTGAAAATTAAGAAATCAGATAGATGTAAAACAGAATCCTCTACTTTGCCTAAATGAATCAAAAAGCGTTATTTTTCATCTATCAATTTAAAAGGTTACACTATATCTGCGGGCAGCACAGTGGCTCAGTAGTTAGCACGGCTGCCTCACAGTGCCAGAGATCCGGGTTCAATTTCAGCCTTAGGCGACCGTGTGGAGTTTGCACATTCTCCCTGTGACTGCACAGATTTCCTCCAGGTGCTCTGGTTTCCTCCCACAATTCAAAAGATGTGCAGGTGAGGTGAGGTGAACTGGCTATGCTAAATTGACCACCGTGTTCAGGGATGTGTAGGTTAGGTGCATTAGTCAGAGGTAAATATGGAATAATGAGTTTGGGTGGGATATTCTCTGGAGGGTCGGTGTGGACTTGTTGAGCCGATAGGCCTGTTTCAACACTGTAGGGATTCCATTAATAAATATCTCAACAGAAAGTTTGGAGCAAGGAGGTCTTAAAACCAGTCCATCAATTCCATGCAGAGACAATTTAAAACTAACTGGCAAAACAATAGTATTTTGTTTCTTGGTTATAAAAGACATGATTTTCATCCCATGAGTTCAAGTCCTGAACATTTTCCCATTGAACTGGCTAGTCAGTAATGACCAGAGATTAATCCAACCAATGAATCAATGAACTCGGCAACTAAATGTTTTCTTAAAATCTTGAACAGGATGAAAAATGTGTTTGAACAATTGTTCATTGCACCTTTTCAACTCCAATACCAATCTTGCATTTCAAACTATTGAATTTACTAGTACCATAGTTTACCTAGTGAACCTGCTCAAAGCTGAATGGCAACAATATTTACGCAGTACACTTTTTAAAATAAAAAGGGTTGTGGAGAGGAAGTGAGGATGTGAAAACCAATAAAGCTCCAATTAAAAAACATTTAGGAAGGATAAAGTCTAAAATTATTTCACTCTAAAACCCTCTTCAGTCGGACAGATCTAAACATTCGATCAAATCCTTTTTTTTTGTCCAATTAGTAGCTACTATTTAAAAAGGTCAAAATAAATTTCTTTATGTAATGGGGGCCTCCTTAAAATTCTAAAGGTGAGGTTTTCTCCATTATTTCCTAAGTGTAGGGACAAGCGTGCTAGGTGGCAAATAACAAGCAAAAGTGAGGACTGCACATGCTGGAAAAATCAGAGTTTAGATCAGAGTGGTGTTGGAAAAGCACAGGTCAGGCAGCATCCGAAAAGCAGGGAAAAAAAAAATCGATGTTTTGGGCAAAAGCCTTTCATCAGGAATGGAGGCAGGGAAAAGTCCACCAGTTTCCTCACTTCCCCTCCCCCCACCTTACCCCAGTTCCAACCTTCCAGCTCAGCACTGTCCTCATGACCTGTCCCACCTGCCAATCTCCCTTCCCACCTATCCGCTCCACCCTCCCCTCTGACTGATTACCTCTATCCCCAATCCCATTCACCTACTGGACTCTTTGCTATTTTCCCCCCACCCCCCTCTCTGGCGATTACCTCCATCCCCATCCCCATTTGCCACCTTCTTCCCAACACCCCCCATCCATGTCTTCACCCTGGAGGCTCCCTGCCTCTATTCCCGATGAAGGGCTTTTGCCCGAAACCTCGATTTTCTGGCTCCTCGGATGCTGCCTGATCTGCTGTACTTTTCCAGCACCACTCTGATCTAAACTCTAGTGGCAAATAACAGTCCATGTCCCATTACCTACTTAACTCAGAGATAAGAAGCATCACAGAAGCAAGTTTCTTCGCTAAGATCACTATACAAGGCTGATTTTATATGGGATCTCAGAGCAAGTCATTTCATCACGGCGAGATATCATGGTGGCAATTGGGGATCAGAGATAACGGAAGTTGGGTGATTTTCAGAGGCTGCAACGTTGCCTGCTTTCCATACTTCCGAACGTTTTTCATTGTGGCCACTGAAGATCCCTCCTCCCAAACACCAACCCCAACAAAAAGTTCAACATGCAGGTCATTGTGGTATCCCAGCTGGGAGTCTGCCATTTGCATCCACCAGGGAGGCAGGTGATCAGGGAGGTGATGCGCTAAGGACCTTGTATGACCATTAATTGATCACTTAAAAGGTCTTGATTGCTGACAACTTGAGAATGTTATGAATGAACCTTCTTTTGCTACCTCTGCAATTCAGTGTGCATGACAGGAAGGCATGTTTCTCTGCTGGACAAACATCCATTTTTGTCCTTCTCACCCCATCTAGGGAGGAAAGAAAGTTCTTCACACAGAGTTCAATATCTACTGAATATAAACTAAAAATCATGTAGAATATCACTCTCAACTCCTATCAAATCCTATGTTTCAGCGTGCAGATTCCTCCAATGTATCATTGGGAGCAATTCAGCTTTGCACCTTTCATGCTTAGAATTCAGATCTGCTGCATATTCCCTCCATATTTAGTTCCAGTTAGTGACAGCACGAGATCCATCTTTCTCCCACTTAAACTTTCTTTTAACCCCTACAGCTTACTGTGTTTGGTCTCATCGTTGCAAATCCTCTTAAGACCCAACTCTTCAATCATGCCTTCAGCAGTCGCCCATAATCTTTCCTATTCCATCTCAGAAGTAACCAACTTTGGATATTTTCCTACATTAAAATAGTAAAACGTAAATGCAACCTGAAGTTGTTCAGTGAAATGCATAATGTGGATAGCAATATGGAACTTGTTTCACAAATGTTAAAAAGCACACTTTTACCAATATGGAATGATGGAATAGTTAATATGGAACAGGTGAACATTTGGCATACTGAATTTCACCATGGAGAACTGGCATAGACCCAATCATTCCTATTCCCCAGCTCTATTCCCATGGCCCTACAAGAGTGCAGATCCAATTTCCTTTTGAAATCATTAATCATCTCCATTACCATCACCCCTGTAGTCAGCAAATTCCAGATAATTCTGACTTACTGTGTTTAAAAATGTCATCCTTATATTCATTAGTATCTCATTTCTAAGGCCTTAAATCTGTATCATCTACTCCTTGTACTATAAGCTAACAGAATTCCATCGTGAGGGTTTTCTGTGTCAATCGAAATGCTTCAGATATGGCATATGTACAAATTCACAATCCTTTGCAAAAGGCAAGTCATGCAATTTTAATTTAAAAACTTTTTAATAAAAAAAGTTTTCAAAATTGTTTGACCCAAGTATAAAGCACATAGATACAGGGCATGAGCAGGGGCAGAATACGGAGTCCCTCAAGCTTGCTGTACTGCCAATAATATTGTGGCTGATCTGATTTTTGCTTCAACTCCAGTTTCCTACTTTACCCTTTGATTCATTCTTAGTGAGGAATCTGCCTACCTCTACTTTAAAAATACTGAATAACACTGCCTCCACTCCTTTTTGGAAAGAGAATTTCATAGACTCTCAACCCTCAGAAAAAAAACTCATTAATCTTAAAATAGGAGATCCCCTATTTTTAAGCCATGTATCCAGTTTTGTTTTTTTTCTTGTGGAAAAAACTATGCTCTCAGCATCAAACCTGTCAAGTTCCCTCAGGATCTTATGAATCGTAAGACCACCTCTCATTCTTCCAAACTACAATGTAGCAGGTCAAATCTGACTAATTGTACCTAATAAGAACCTCTGCATCCCAAGAATCAGTTGAGTGAATCTTCTCTAAACTGCTTCTAATGCAATTTTGCCCTTTCTTCATTAAAGAGGCCAAAAGCATAAGCATTAGTTTCAACATAAAAACTTCCCTACTCTTACACCTCATTCCCCTTACAATAAACATTTGCTTTTCCTTCATCATTTGCTGCATTTGCACAGTAATTTACTAGAAAGGATTCCTCAGTACCTCTCAATTCTGCAATTATATATAATAATAAAAAAAATTTAAATAATAGGATACTTTTCTATTCTTTCTACTGAAATGGATAAGTTCACATTTTCCTACATTATATTCCAGCTACCAAAATGTTGCTCATTCATTTAACCTCATGCCTATTCACAACTAACTCATTGACATATTTTTGTATCGCCAGCAGACTTATCAAATGTACATTTGGTCTTTGATAAATTATTCAACACAACTATTCAGCTGGCATATAAATTCAGCAGGTTACAGGTAAGGCAAATGGAATGTTGGCCTTTATTTCAAAGGGGAAGGGATCTTGAACTTCTCGTTTAACTTAGAGAAAATTAGATAAGTTAAAAAACAGGCTTCAACAAGAGTCCCAGCTATGCCCATCTCTGCTGGGGTATATGTAACATTCCTTGTTCCAGTTCTACTTGCAGGATGTCACCCATTATTCTTTCGCCAATATGTTCATGCCGTCTTCAGTGGTGCTTCCTGCTCTCATCTAGAATCGGGAAAATTATGTTTTGCTTCCAACGGTCATCATTTTCTCACCTTAATATAGTCCCAGCTCTGACATTTTCCTTCACTTTCTTGACTTTACTAGGCTTATCAATAATAATAATCAATACTCATTATAAGGATGATTATCAATATCCATTATAAGACTCCATTATGTCAACTACACCTACTTGCACCCTATTTCCCATAAGAATTCCATTCCCAGCTTCACTGTGTTTGCTGCAGCTACTTTGATGCTGTCTCCAACAGAACCTGCTTTTCCTTCAACCAAGCAATAACCACCTACATCCCTATTCAAAATTGTGATTGATAGGGCTTTTAACGCTGTCCAATCCATTTCATGCACCAGCCCCACCCCTTTCACTCTTTCCCAGAACAACAACAGGGTCCCCTTTATCCTTACTTCCAGGGGAGCACAATGCAAGCTTGAGGAATAAAACCTCATTTTGCACTCAGGCACCTTACTGCCTCAAGATCTCAATACTGGATTCCAAAGGTTCAGAAAATTACTTCATAATGTATGTTCTCCATTTTTCTTGCATTCTTTCCTCCCTGCCCTTGTCTGGGTTATTTTTCTTGAGGAGAGAAGACCCTTTATGTTCCTTTACATTTTAGTTTACATCCACTTTACACCTCTTTCTCTTTCATCATCATTAACAACTCCTGTTATCTTCTGCACTGGGCCTCTTTACCACCTGCCACCTTTGCCACCTCAAAGTATCCCAAATATGATGTCAGCAAAGCCTTCTAACACTATAGCAAGATTTTTTGTTTCTTCTATTTCCAAATCTTCCAATAAGGGCCAACATGCTATTTGCATGGAAACCACAGGTGTAGTTGCGCTGCACAGGAGGATGAGTGTAGGAAGGACAGGAACAGGATTTCAGGAGGACAGGAATGTGCTGGCAGATAGCTAAGTGTGTCTACTTCAACACCAGAAGTATCCGAAATAAGGTAGGTGAGCTTGCAGCATGGATAGGTACCTGGGACTTCGATGTTGCTGCCAATTTGGAGACATGGATAGAGCAGGGTGAGGAACGGATGTTGCAGGTTCCAGGGTTTAAATCTTTCATTAAGAACAGGCAAGGAGGTAAAAGAGGGGGAGGCGTGGCCTTATTAGTCAAAGATTGTATAATGGTGGCTGGGAGAACTTTTGATAAGGACTCATCTACTGAGGTAGTGTGGGCTGAGGTTAGAAACAGGAGAGGAGAAGTCACACTGCTTGGAATTTTTTTTAATAGGCCTCCGCAGAGTTCCAGGGAGGTGGAAGAGAAGATTAGCAAAATCATTCTGGATAGGAGTGAAAGGAACAGGGTGGTCATTATGGGGGACTTTAACTTCCCCAACATTGACCGGAAATGTTATAACTCTAGTACGTTGGATGGATCAGTTTTTGTCCAATGTGTACAGGAGGGTTTCCAGTCAGTATGTCAAAGGGCCAACAAGAGGGGAGGCCACACTGGATCTGGTGCTTGGTAATGAACCAGGCCAGTGTTTGATTTAGTTGTAGGGGAGCACTTTGGACAGAGTGACCATAATTCAGTAATTTTTAGTTTAGCGATGGAAAGGGATAGGTACATGCCACAGGTCAAGAGTTATTGATGGGGCAAGGGCAATTATAATGCGATTAGGCAAGAATTAGGATGCATAGAATGGGGTAGCAAAATGCAGGGGATGCAGACAATCAAAATGTGGAGCTGGTTTAAGGAAGATATGGAGTATCCTTGATAGATATGTCCCTGTTAGGTAGGGAGGAAGTGATAAGGTAAGAGAACCGTGGTTTACAACAGAAATTGCATCTCTTGTTACGAAGAAGAAGGAGGCTTATGTGTTGATGAGGCAAGATGGTTCAGATGAGGCGATGGAGAGTTACAGATCAGCTAGGAAGGATTTAAAAGAGAGAGTTAAGACGACCAAAGTGAGGACACAAGCAGTCTTGGATTCTTACAACAGCTGGTGCTGGAGCCTACCAGGGAGAAGGCAGTTCTGGATCTGGTATTGTGCAATGAACCAGAATTGATGAGGGACCTCAAAGTGAAGGAGCCATTGGGAAGTAGTGACCATATTACAATAAGCTTCAATCTGCACTTTGAGAGGGGGAGGGTACAATCGGAAGTGACAGTACTTCTGTTGAATAAAGGGAACTATGGAGCTGGCCAAAGTTCAATGGTGCAATACCTTAGCAGGGATGACAGTGGAGGAGCAGTGGCGGATATTTCTGTGTATAATGCATAAGATGCAGGATCAGTTCATTCCAAAAAGGAAGATAGATCCTAGGAGGAGGCATGGGTGGCCGTGGCTGACGAGGGAAGTTAAGAAACATATAAAAGAGAAAAAGTATAACATAGTAAAGATAAGTGGGAAAACGGAGGACTGGGAAGCTTTTAAAGAACAACAAAGGATTATTAAGAAGGAAATACGCAGAGAAAAAAAATGAGGTACAAAGGTAAACTGGTCAAAAATATGAAGGAGGATAGTAAAAGCTTTTTTACTTGTGAAAGGCAAAAAAATGTTTAAGACTAAAATTGGGCCCTTGAAGACAGAAACCGAGGAATATATTACGGGGATCAAAGAAATGTAAATGTAGGGGTATGGGTGGGTTGCGCTTCGGCGGGTCGGTGTGGACTTGTTGGGCCGAAGGGCCTGTTTCCACATTGTAAGTAATCTAATCTAAAATGGGAGAAGAATTGAATCGGTACTTCAGATCTGTGTTGACTGGGGAAGACACAAGCAATCTCCCTGAGGTAACAGTGGCTGAAGGACCTGAACTGAAGGGAATTTATATTTGCCAGGAATTGGTGTTGGAGAAACTGTTAGGTCTGAAGGTTGATAAGTCCTCGGGGCCTGATGGTCTACATCCCAGGGTACTGAAGGAGGTGGCTCGAGAAATCGTGGATGCGTTGGGTGATTATTTTCCAGAGTTCGATAGATTCAGGACCAGTTCCTGCGGATTGGAGGGTGGCTAATGTTGTAACACTTTTTAAGAAAGGTGGGAGAAAGAAAGCAGGAAATTATAGACCAGTTCGTCTGACCTCGTTGTGGGAAAGATGCTGGAGTCTATTATAAAGGATGAAATTACGACACATATTGATAGTAGTAACAGGATAGGTCAGAGTCAGCATGGATTTATGAAGGGGAAATCATGCTTGACTAATCTTCTAGAATTTTTTGAGCATGTAACTCTGAAGATAGATGAGGGAGATCCAGTAGATGTAGTGTACCTGGACTTTCAGAAAGCTTTTGATAAAGTCCCACATAGGAGGTTAGTGAGCAAAATTAGGGCGCATGGTATTGGGGGTAAAGTACTAACTTGGATTGAAATTTGGTTGGTTGATAGGAAACAAACAGTAGTGATAAACGGCTCCATTTCGGAATGGCAGGCGGTGACCAGTGGGGTACCACAGGGATCAGTGCGGGACCACAGCTTTGTACAATACATTTTAATGATATAGAAGATGGTATTAAAAGTAACATTAGCAAAATTTGCTGCTGATACTAAGCTGGGTGGCAGGGTGAAATGTGAGGAGGATGTTAGGAGATTACAGGGTGACCTGGACAAGTTAGGTAAGTGGTCAGATGCATGGCAGATGTAGTTTAATGTGGATAAATGTATGGTTATCCACTTTGGTGGCAAGAACAGGAAGGAAGATTACTACCTAAATGGAATCAATTTAGGTCAAGGGACAGTAAAAAGAGATCTGGGTGTTCTTGTATACCAGTCAATGAAGGTAAGCATGCAGGTACAGCAGGTAGTGAAGGAGGCTAATAGCATGCTGGCCTTCATAACAAGAGGGATTGAGTATAGAAGCAAAGAGGTTCTTCTGCAGCTGTACAGGGCCCTGGTGAGAACACACCTGGAGTACTGTGTGCAGTTCTGGTCGCCAAATTTGAGCAAAGACATTCTGGCTATTGAGGGAGTGCAGCATAGGTTCACGAGATCAATTCCTGAAATGGCGGGACTACCTTACGCTGAAAGACTGGAGCGACTGGGCTTGTATACCCTTGAGTTTAAAAGACTGAGAGGGGATCTGATTGAGACATATAAGATTATTAAAGAATTGGACAGTCTGGAGGCAGGAAACATGTTTCCGCTGATGGGAGAGTGCCGAACCAGAGGACACAGCTTAAAAATACGGAGTAGACCATTTAGGACAGATGAGGAGAAACTTCTTCACCCAGAGAGTGGTGGCTGTGTGGAATGCTCTGCCCCAGAGGGCAGTGGAGGCCCAGTCTCTGGATTCATTTAAGAAAGAGTTGGATAGAGCTCAAGGATAGTGGAATCAACGGTTATGGAGATAAGGCAGGAACAGGATACTGATTCAATATGATCATGGCTGATCATCCTTAATGGTGGTGCAGGCCCGAAGGGCAGAATGGCCTACCCCTGCACCTATTGTCTATTGTCTTTAGCAAATAGAATAAAGAAGAACCCTAAAGCTTTCTATAGGAATGTGAGGAATAAAAAAGGATGATTAGGGTAGGAATAGGGCCAAAGACAGAAGTGGGAAATTGAGTGTGGACCCTGTGGAGATCGGAGAGGTGCTAAACCAACATTTCTCATCGATTTTCACTCAGAAAAAGTAGAATATTGTAGAGGAGAAGAATGAGGTATGAGATTTTAGACTAGAAAGGATCGAGGTTAGTTATGAACAGGTGTTATCAATTCTAGAAGGAGTGAATGTAGACAAGTCGGCGGCACGGTGGCACAGTGGTTAGCACTGCTGCCTCACAGCGCCTGAAGACCCGGGTTCATTTCCCGACTCAGGCGACTGACTGTGTGGAGTTTGCACGTTCTCCCCGTGTCTGCGTGGGTTTCCTCCGGGTGCTCCGGTTTCCTCCCACAGTCCAAAGACGTGCGGGTCAGGTGAATTGGCCATGCTAAATTGCCCGTAGTGTTAGGTAAGGGGTAATGTAGGGGTATGGGTGGGTTTCGCTTCGGCGGGTCGGTGTGGACTTGTTGGGCCGAAGGGCCTGTTTCCACACTGTAAGTCTAATCTAATCTAAAAAAAGTCCCCTGGATGGGATTTTTCCGAGGATTCTCTGGGAAGATAGGGAGGAGGCAGCAGAGCCTTTGGCTTTGATATTTGAGTTATCATTGTCTACAGGTTTGGTACCAGAGGACTGGTGGTTGCAAATGTTGTGCCCTTGTTCAAAAAAGGGCAGTAGAGATGACCCAGGTAATTATAGACCAATGAGCCTTACTTCTGTTGTAGGAAAGGTTTTAGAAAGGATTATAACAGATAAGATTTATAATCATTTAGCAAGCAATTTGATTTCAGATAGTCAGCATGGTTTCGTCAAGGGTAGGTCGTGTCTCATGAACCTCTGAGTATTTTTGAGAAGGAGACAAGTATGTAGGGTAGGGTTGACATGGTATACATGGACTTCAGTAAAGCCTTTGATAAGGTTCCACATGGTATGCTGTTGGAGAAAATGCAGAGGCATCGAATTGAGGGTGATTTAGCAGTTTTGATTAGAAACTGGCTTTCTGAAAGAAGGCAGCAAGTGGTGGTTGATGGAAAGTATTCAGCATAGAATCCGGTTACCAGTGGTGTGCCACAAGGATCTGTTTTGGGACCACTGCTGTTTGTTATTTTTATAAATGACTTAGACACAGGCATAGGTGAATGGATTAGTAAATGTGCAGATAACAGGAGTAGTGGACAGTGTGAAAGAATGTTACAGGTTGCAGGGGGACTTGGATAAACTGCAGAATTGGGCTGAAAGGTGACAAATGGAATTCAATGCAGCGAAATGTGAAGTGATGAACTTTGGGAAGAATAACAGGAAGGCAGAGTACTGGGTCAATAGAAAGATTCTTGGTAGTGTGGATGTGCAGAGAGATCTTGGAGTCCACGTACATAGATCCCTGAAAAGTTGCCACCCAGGTGGATAGTGCTGTTAAGACGACATAAGGTGTGTTAAGTTACATTCGTAGAGGGATTGAGTTCTGGAGCCATAATATCTTGCTGTAATTATACAAAAACGTTGGTGCGGCCACACTTGGAATATTGTGTACAGTTCTGGTCGCTATATTTTGGGAAGGATGTGCAAGCATTGGAAAAGGTGCAGAGGAGATTTACCCGGATGTTGCCTGGTCTGGAGGGAAGATCTTATGAGGGAAGGCTGAGAGATTTGAACCTGCTCTGATTGGCAAGGTGGCGGCGAAGAGGGGATTTGACAGAGACATACAAGATCAGAGGATTAGACAGGGTAGACAGTGAAAGTCTTTTTCGTAGGATGATGACATAAGCATGTACAAGGGCACATGTACAAATTGAGGGGTGATAGATTTAAGACAGATGTCAGAGGCAGGTTCTTTACGCAGAGAGTGGTAAGGGCGTGAAATGCCCTACCTGATAATGTAGTCAACTCAGCCACATTAGGGAGATTTAAACAATCCTTAGATAAGCACATGGATGATTTTGGGATAGTATAGCGGGGCGAGCTGAGAATAGTTCACAGGTCGGCACAACATCGAGGGCTGAAAGGCCTGTTCTGCATTGTATTGTTCTATGCTTTCCTTGCATGTTAACGTTTTATGTTCTTCATGCACTTGATGCAAGTTTGTGTGAACCTCAACACACAAATTTCACACCTTGTGAAGAGTATTCTGCTTTTCTGTTCTGATAACCAAAGTGAATAACAATTATACTTCATTCACCACCTTGTTGCACACATGTACCTGCCTTTATCGCTTTGCAAGTACTTGTCTATAGTCTCGGTGTCCATCTGACAATTTATATTCTTAGCTCACCTTCTATCATCAACAAGTGTATATAATCTCAGTCTCTGTTCAAAGTCATTTATGTAGACTGAAAGGAACAGAGGCCTCAATGACTTTCGCCAGTCACACCTTGCCAACATTAAATTGTTCCATTTATCCTGCCTTTTGATCCTGCAGTCATGCTAAAATATTAACCAGCTGAAGGCACAGTCTCCAATGATGAAACAATTAAAATCAGAAACCCAAGAGGCCAAAATTGGAGGAACAAAATATCTCTGAGCACTGAGATAACAGAAGAGATTAGAAACAGGCAGTGACAACAGCAGGGTAGGGAGTGGTGCAAAACTGGTTACAGTGTGACATCAAATACGAAGGGTTCTTGTAGCACAGTGGCAGTGTATCTGACTCTGAACCAGAAGCATGGGTTCAAGTCTCACTTATCTTAGATGTGTCATAACAGATCTGAACACAATGACTAAAAGTATCTGTAGTAACTATTATCCCGGAACACCTTTAATGGAGATTTATATATTTATATAACAAGGCAATGAAGCAAGGCAACTACAATTCTGATCAAGTAGCAATTAAATTTCCAGTGGCATGAGCTTAGGGTGAAAATAACCCCAAAGGTAGTGTCGTCCATTCATTTTAAACTTTATCAAACTTAGGATTTGATAGCAAAAAGATGAGCTAGTTTCTTTTTTTTAAAAAGTTTTGTCGCCACTTCTGTTGAAGGTGGCTCCAACCCAGAAGCAGGTGTGCTTGGGATCTTTACATGCAAAAGTGGATCAATATCTGAGATGCAGAAAGCCATGACAAGCAGCCAAGACATTATGGCTCAACTTCGTAACATGATGAATTTGATTGAATTGGCTAGGAAAGTAGCAGATTCAGCCAATCATCATTTGATGCATATTGAAAGGGACCACATTTTTTCCCTCATGTGATTATAAATTAAAATGTAAGTTGGACTGCTATATAACAAATACCACAATAGTATTACAACTTGAAAGTCAAGTGCAGATTTTTCATCTGTGTAATTCAAGTTGATTTTTGAAGCATGAGGGGGAGAAAAGGAAACTCAGAGGCACAAAGCGCCTTCTGAGTTAAGGAAATTGTGCCTGATGACCGCCCTCTCATTGGTGGAGCTGCAGGGAGTTAAAAGCTGGAAGTGTCAGAGCATCAGAGAGAAAATGTAGCCATCTCTCCCAGTGTGTGAAAAAAAAAACAGAAAACCAAAACATCCGAAAATAAAAGTTCATCCACTCACTATGAAAATGAAGACCAACCAACACCCTACACACAACAGCATGTTATCATTGCTAAAAATCAAAATGAGTGAAAGATTATTTAACCCATCCTTGAAATCTAGGCTTTTGATCTTCAGAATTTTGTTTATTGTGTCTGTGTCCTTGATTCACCTATATTATGTATCAAATTGTCTGTCTTTTATGTCTTAAAACATAAATAAGTGAATGTGTAGGTATGTTGGCTGAGGTTGTACGATTTTAAGTTTCATAGTAGAAAATTAGAAATCATTTCTCTTTGATTTTCGCTGAAGTAAGATGTGTGACAACAGAGGGGTATTTTTGGTGAAAAATGAAATCTGGTATGAACTGTTTTTGTCCTGAAAACAGTCAGGCAGGCATTTTGGTCATTTTGCTGGTTAAATTTGAATTTTATACATTTTGGTATAGCTTGTGGCAAATTGGGGCACAAGTTTTGGTACACTGTCCATTTAAGATGTAATCGTATAACTGATTAATGCAAATCCAGGTGTTCCTCGACTCCCAGCAAAATTTATACTGAAGCAAAACAATTCATGGGTACAATTAACACGAGTTCACCGCAAAAAGTGTAAATGTCTTTGCAACAGAATTGATTGAACATAGACTCTAAGTGCAGATTTAACACCAAACCTACATAGTCCTTACTATCACTTTCAGTTAACTTCATTGCCTTCTCTCTTCATCTCAGCAATATAGATGGACAGTATAAAAACATGCTATCTGAATCTCACATTATGGTGCTATGCTTATGCATAAGCAAAAACAGCAGAGAGTGATAAACTGAAAAAGTTTCAAATCATTGCTGCTTTCTATTGGTTTAAGGAAATTAATCAATTATTTAGTAATTTTTATGTATGTAATGGAATAGCTTTTTCCTTTAAATCAGTGTTCTTAGGCAACTGGCTTGTAAAGGCTGATCCGTCCCTCCCATTTCTTCGAAGTGCGTATCTGAAAGTATGTAGATTGGACTGGTTTCAATAGTGCGTTTCTGGTCACGTCTAAAATCATGCTCTATTTAACTTAGGCAAACTTTTAAACTCAACTTATATGATTAATGAAACAGCTATAACTACATATGATCTTTTATATCTGCCATTTTGACAGCTTGCTAGGAGATATCAGTTCAGCAAGGCTGGAGTCTCCAGAGAAATCTCAAGAAAAGCAACATTGCACCCATACAGGAAACAGCATTCTATCATCTCCCTGAGATGGCCTCATTAGAAAATGGGGTATAAGTATGTAGAAGTTGGTGTCATTTTACAGTCTGCCTTCAAGCACTGTAGAACTAAAAAATTTGATGGTTATCTAATTCTAATGGTAAAAATAACACAGCTGCTTTGTCAACCTTGGTGTGAAGAGGCAACGGAAACGATGAATGCGATACTTTACAATTCTAATAATTTAAAAATTACAAGGGCTCATGACCGTCAAGTATAAACTCCAGAAAAGACAAATATTTATCGGCACCGTTACTTCAACTTTCAAACAACATTCATCACAAGATGTACTGTCCCTCATAAAATTACTTACAGCCTCGAACAGGTAATTTGAAACTTCTTTCAATACAAATTACTTTCTATGACTGCAATCAAATTTACAAAAAATTTCCTGACACTGGTGTCTGCATTAGACATCCATACAAAACAGTCACCTCCCCTTGCAGTAAGACTCAGAGTCCAGTGGCTCCAATTAATCTAAATAAATTTACAATTCAAATCTTTTTCAAAAAAGCAATGTTCACCGAGCTCCCACAAGTTTTTATGGTGTGGGATGGGATGAGTAGTGGAAACAAGATACAAGGATGAAAGTTAGTCAAAATCTACAGTCCATGAAATTACACACAGCGAAGCTAAAATGTACAGATTTACTCATTTTCCCCTATAATTCGCAGAGAACAAAGTTCTCCAAAAATAGCTGAAATTCTCCAGCAAATCAGTTAAGTGCCTGATATACTTACCATGTTCTATTTATATTTGGAAACATTTAACAACTGACTAAGTCATTAGCCAACATCACACAAAATATCAATTTTACGAATGTCCGATGCAACAGACTATTAAGAACATGAGAAATAAGAGATCACCTTATGGTACTTGAGCATGCTCAACCAGCGCGAGCATGGCTGATCTTCAGTTTCAACCCTACTTTAAATCCCTGAAACCAGAAATCTCTCTCTTGGAGTCTCAAATATATTCAGCAATGGAGCATCTACAACTGATTGGAGTAGAAAATTCCAAAGATTCAATCTTTCAAGTGAAAGAATTACTTCAAATCTTCGTCTTAAATGATCAGCATCTTATAGGACTGTGTCCTATCTTCCAACTTTACGATTGTGGTCCATCTTGCTGCTTGAATGTATAGTCCTCTAATTTTCACTGGTTGAAAGGTTTCTAGTATGTGCATTAGGAGAAAGTCATTCGCTACCATTAAATAAGATCACAACTGATGTGATTAATCTACATTCCTACTTATTCTTAACCATTTTCCCTTTCCTTAGCAAGAATCCATGACCTCCACCTTAAACATATTCATACACTCTGCTTCCATTGCCTTTGAGGAAGAGATCCCGGAGTAAAATAATTTCTCCTAATTTTGATTTTTAATGTGCAACTCCTCATCTTTAAACAGTGGCAACTTGTCTCTTCCGCAAAAGAAACCTCCAAACCTTTCAGGGTGTTGAGGAGAGTGGAAGGAATCCAGGGGACTAAAATATTTTCCTTTCAAAAAAAAACCTTGGGAGATTTCCAACAATTCAGACAGTCATAGAAACATACAGCATGGAAACAAACCCTTTGGTCCAACTTGTCCATGCTGAGCAGATATCCTAAATTAATCTAGTTCCATTTGGCCCATATACCTCTAAACTCTTCCTATTCATATGCACATCCAGATGCCTTTTAAAATGTTGTAATTGTACAAGCCTCTACCACTTCATCTGGCAGCTCAATCCATACACATACAATCCTTTGTGAGAATGTTGCCTCTTCGGTTGTTTTTATAGCTTTCCCCTCTCACCTTAAACCCATGCCCTCTAGTGTTGGATTCCGCCACACTAGGGAAAAGATCTTGTCTATGCCCGATCCATGTCCTCAATTTTAAAAACCTCCTCAGCATCTGATGCTCCAGGGAAAACAACCCCAGCTGATTCAGCCTCTCGCTATAGTTCAAACCCTCACAAAAATATTGGCAGCGTTGAAATCTTTTCTGAACGTTTTCAAGTTTGACAATATCCTGAAGTTGCACGCAATATTCCAAAAGTTGCCCAATGTCCTGTCCAGTCAGAGCATGACCTCCCAAATCCTATACTCAATGCACTGATCAATAAAAGTATACCAAATGCATTCTTCGCTTTCCTGTCTACTAGTGACTCCACTTTCAAAGGACTATGAACCTCCACTCCAAGGTTTCTTTGTTCAGCACACTCCCCAGAACCTATCATTAAGTGTACTAGTCCTGCCCTGATTTGCTTTTCCAAAATGCAGCACCTCACATTTATCTAAATTAAATCTTCCACTTGTTACGAAGATGTGCATGTACTTTAACAGAATTAAAAGCAGCAGAACTATCGGACACAGCACCAAGTGTTCTCAATAAGGCAACAATGTAACACTTGGTCGAACAACTTGACTAGCTCGTTGCCTGGAGACAAAAAAACAATTTGAATTCGGCTAGTTTAAATTATACCCTGAAAAATATCAAACTCCAATCCAGTTTAAATTGAGTATATCGACAATCTTAAAAGCCAAATGACACAATCTGTGGCTTTGGAGGCATAAGACTGGGGAAAATTAAACAGTTAAGAAGAGAACTGACAAGCCACCAGCACGTAAACAAACTGCCTGAAAAAGAGCTCTCTTAAAAAAGGTACCTTTCCGATCAGTAAACTGTGAAGCAGAATTCCAAAGAAGAAGAAAAGACACAGGAAGATCTTAATAGAAGAACGAAAGCTGCCTGGTTTTGAGATAATAAGTATCGATTTGTAAATCTTAATTAGGAGTTTTATTGGTCTAGTATTATAGAAGGGATAGTAACAAATTGATTAGAGTAAGGAATGGTAAGAAGTTATTAGTTAATTATTCTCTGTTATATGTTATTATACTTTGTTAATTTTTACTTTAAATAGTCTTTGGCCACTCAAAGTTTTACAGATTACTGCACAGGATAAATCTTTTCTGTGTTGCTGGTTTTAAATTAAGCAGGAGAGTTTAACCAGTGTTGTAACACACTCCTTGGCCACTGGCCCATCTGATCAAGATCCCGTTGTCCTCCGAGATAACCTTCTTTGCTGTCTACTACACCTCCAATTTTGGGTGCCATTTGCAAACTTACTAACCATACCTCTTACGTTGACATCCAAAACATTTATATAAATGACGAAAAGCAGTGGACACAGCGCCAATCTCTGCGATACACTGCTGGTCACAGACCTCAATTCTGAAAAGCAAGCCTCTACCAATACCTTCTGCCTCCTACATTTGAACCACTTTTGTATCCAAATATCTAATTCTCCCTGTATTCCATGTGATCTAGCCTTATTAACTAGTCTACATGAGAAACCTTTGCACTGCTGCCTCATAGTGCCAGGGACATAAGTTCGATTCCCGCCTTGGGCAACTCTCTTGGTAGAGTTTGCACATTCCCCCAGTGTCTGTGTGGGTTTCCTCCGGGTGCTCCACTTTCCTCTACAATTCAAAAGATGCACAGGTCAGGTGAATTGGCCATACTAAAGTGCCCATAGTGTTAGGTGCATTAGTCAGGGGTAAATATAGGGTAGGGGAATGGGTCTGTATGGGTTACTCTTCAGAGGGTCAGTATGGACTTAAATCGGGCCAAATGTTTCCATACTGTAGGAAATCTAATGTAAACCTTGTTGAACGCCTTAATAATGTCCCTATGAATCTCACACGGTGCTCATTAATGCTCTTTGTTACTTCTTCAACAAACTCAAATCAAATCAAGTTAGTGGGACTAGATGGTGATCATTCATAACATTGTTGGCCTAACTAGACACAAAATCAACAGTTTCAATGCTTCAATGCACTAGAATAGGAAGGATTGCAGCTCCCTAAAACGGAGATCAAGATAGCAGAAAATTAAAAGTAAATGAAAGATTTCTTATGTGCAATTTGAGAAGTTTTGTAGCTTAGGTTGAGGTTGTAAGTTTGCTTGCTGAGCTGGAAAGTTTGTTTTCAGACGTTTCGTTGCCATACTAGGTAACATCAGCAGTGCACACCAGTGCTTCACCGGAGGCTATGTCCCACTTCCTATTTGTGTGTCTTGGTTTCTTAAAGGCGGGTGACATCATTTCCGGTTCTTTTTCCTCAGAGGATGGTAGATGCTGTCTAAATTGGTGTGTTTATCGATGGAGTTCCACTTAGAATGCAGGCTTCTCTGAATTCCTGTTTGTCTCTCTGTTTGGCCTGTCCTAGGATGGATGTGTTGTCCCAGTCAAAGTGGTGTCCTTTTTCGTCTGTATGTAAGGATAGTGATAATGGGTCATGTCTTTTGGCGGCTAGTTGGTATTCATGTATCCTGGTGGCTTGTTTTCTGCCTGTCTGTCCGATGTAGTGTTTGTGACAGGCCTTGCATGGTATTTTGTAAATGACATTTGTTTTGTTGGTTGTTCGTATAGGGTCCTTCAGGTTCATCAGTTGCTGTTAGGTTTGTGGGCTACTGTGATGCCAAGGGGTCTGAGCAGCTGGAAGTCATTCCAGAGTGGTCTTTGATGTATGACAATGTGGCTGAAGTTTCTGGGTGCATTGTGTCTCCTTGTTTTGGTTTGTTGAGAAATCGGTGGACTGTGGTACCGTTTCTTCTTGCATATGCTGTATGAGTATTTTTCTTCAGCTGTTCATAGCTCCGGGGCACTTCAGTGTTGTAGCCCATTGAAATAATGTCCTGATGCAGGTTCCATTTGTGTTGGGTGTTGGGATGATTGATTCTATAGTTAAGTATTTGGTCTGTTTGTGTTGCTTTCCAGTAGAAGCTGGTTTGAAGTTCTTCATCAACTTCGTTCTACTGTGACATCTTGGAAATAGGGAGTCTGTCGTCGATCTCTTCCACTTTTGTTAATTTTTGCTGGTCAGGGTATTGATGACGATGTGGTAGGTTTCCCTAATTTGTTCCATTTTGTGATGTCAAAGGTGTCTTTGGGTAGGATAGTTGGGAGGGCTGTTTGTTAGAGTATCTGCATTACTGCTTCTGCTCTTAACCCTGATATTGGTGATCCCATGAGTGTTCCGTTGATTTGTTTGTAGGTCTTGTCATTGAAGGTGAAGTGGGTGACGAGGCACAGGTATACTAGCTTGAGCATGCTGTCCTTGCTGATGAAGTTGGTGCTGTTTGGTCCTTGGGTCCTTTGTGTCCTTGGGTCCTCTAGTAGTGTGGTCAGTGTTTTTTGGCCAGGTTGATGTTAATTGATGTGAATAAGATGGTTATGTCAAAGGAGACCAATATTTTGTCCCCTTTCTTGGCATCTTTGTTCAGGAATTCTTGGGTGGAATGAATGGAGAGGCATGAGTCTTCTACTAGGAGTTCAGTTTTCAGTGGAGTTCCATGGCTAGTCTGTATGTCGATGTTCCAGGTAATGAGACTATGGGTCTGAAGGAGGCCTCTGATTTGTGTACTTTAGGTAGTCCATAAAAGCAGGGTGTGTTGAAATAACAAAACAAGATTGATGAGGGCAGAATGTGATCTGTATGGACTTCAGTAAGCCGTACAACAGTTTCCTCACGGGAGAACACTTAGTAAGGTTGGATCACATGGAATACAGGGACAATTAGCCATTTGGATTTGATTTCATTTTTGGATATTTGTCTTGCTTGTTTGTCCTGATTTATGAAGTCTTTTGTTTTTAGTATGAATGTGACACAGTTTTCTAGTTGTGGTCCATAACACACTGCAGCACCCAGGAACTATGAGCAGTAGAAGAAAAATAGCCATACAGCATATTCAAGATGTCCTAAGTCCGCCAATTTCTCAACAACAAATTCAAACAAGTAGACAACGCACCCTGAAATTCTAGCCTCATTACCACATATCAAAGACCACTCCGAAATGACTTCAGACCCTTTGGCATCACGGTGGCCCACAAGCCTACCTACACATTTAAACAGCAGCTAGTGAACCCAAAGGACCGTATACAAACAAGAAATAAAACGAATGCCATTACAAAATACCATGCAATGACTGTAACAAACACTACATCAGACAGACAGGCAGAAAAATAGCCACCAGGATACATGAACACCAACTGGTCTCCTTCCTATCGGAAACATGTTATGAAACTTGAAAGGGTTCAGAAAAGATTTATAAGGATTTGCAAGGTTGGAGATTTGAGCTTTAGGGAAAGGTTGAACAGACTGGGGCTGTTTTCCCTGAAGCGTCAGAGGCTCAGAAGGTGACCTTCTAGAGGTTAACAAAATCATGAGGGGCCTGGATAGGATAAATAGGCCAAGTCTTTTCCCAGGGGTGGGGGAAGTCCAGAACTAAGGGCATAGGTTTAGGGCGAGAGGAGAAAGAGACCTAAGGGGCAACTTTTTCACGCAGAAGGTGAGATGTGTCGGAATGAGCTGCCAGAGGAAGTGGTGGAGGCTAGTACAATTGCAACATTTAAAGGCATCCGGATGGCTATGTGAATAGGAAAGGTCTGGGGGGATAAGAGCCAGGTGCTGGCAGGTGGGACTAAATGGGTTGGGATATCTGGTCGATATGGACAAGTTGGACCATAGGATCTGTTTCCATGCTGTACATCTTTATGACCCTATGTCTATGACCCGCTATCACTAATATCCTTACATACAGATGAAGGAGGACACCACTTTGACTGGGACAACACATCCATCCTAGGACAGGCCAAACAGACTCATGCACAGGAATTCAGAGGGGCCTGGCATTCTAACTGGAACTCAGCCAATAAACATATCGATTTAGACCCCATCTACCATCCTCTGAGAAAAAAAGAACCAGAAATGATGATCTCACCCACCTCAAGAGACCAAGACACAGAGAAAGTGGGACATAACACCAGCGCTTCACTGGAGACTCACTGTTGATGTTACCTTGTGTGGTGACAAAGCGTCTGAAAACAAACCTTCCAGTTCTTATTTCTCAAGCTGATAAAGTTTACATAAAATGCAACATGCAATGACCATTCAAGAAACAACAATGACACCACAGTAAAAAACAGTGATTAATTCGTTCTACACACAACTCAGATTTTCCACTGTATACCAAGTTGATAAAGCAAGTATGAAAGATAAAATTATTGGTCAGATACTTGGCATATTGTTGTGAAAATCTGGCAGCAGAAATGGGTAAACATTGATTTAATTAACAAATCCACAACTTATTGTTTCACATCAATTATTGGCAAACAAGTTAAATTTGCTGATCATAACTGAAGACTTTCTTTGGATTTATCCTGCTTGGAGTCCAACGACATGTGGCCTGATATGGTGTAGAACTCAATACAACGCAAATAAGCCAGTTTATTCCACTAAAAATGACAGCAATATTGCTTGTGTAAAATGTATTCGGTCATTACGTCTAACCAAGTGTCTGTCCCTCCAAAAACACGTATCTGCCTCTGGCCAAGTAACATTATTGAGATGTCCAGGTATTCTAAAAAGAAGAAACATTAATCCATGTGAGGATTAAAAAGAGGTACTGGTGTTAACTGGCAGTGTCAATGAGTGCTGTTACATTCTTACTATGCTCATCAGTTTAACATTATTCACTGGCTATTTGTTAAACTGATGAGCATAGTAAGAATGTAACAGCACTCATTGACACTGCCAGTTATCACCAGTACCTCTTTTTAATTGTCATGTGGATTAATGTTTCTTCTTTTTAGAATACCTGGACATCTGAATTATCATCATTCCCTTATGGAAGTATCGCTCTTGCAAGTGAACTTATGAACTGTCCATCCATCTTTATGAGCAAAAACCCTTTTGCTAAGTTTTGAGCAGATAGTTTGTATTTTTCATTCATAATAATAGTCATTCTCTAAACCCAAAACAAAATACTAACTGGACGTAAAATTACCGAAGTTGCTGTATGTTGCTCAAACTAAATTCCATAAGGACAAACGATATTAAATTTTAAAATCTGAACAAATATCTAATGAATATACATTAAAAACAAACACAGACAGCCAGTTAGTCAAAAATCAGTGAAAACCAGAACTAAACCCACTCGTACAGATTTTTCTTTTGTTTTTTTCATCATGTCTACTTCCTACATTGTGAGGACATTCCTCCCTTCACTCTCCCTTTTCGGTCTCTGAACTTGCTTAAAAACTGTCACTATTGCAATATTTGAGTTTTGCTAAAAGATTGATCTGAAAAGTTAACTGTTTCTCTCACAAAGATATTACCTAAACAATGTGTACTTCTCTTTAGGTTTCAGACTTCTAGCATGAGCAGAACTTTTCTGAAAGGTACCTGAATGGTTTCTTTCTGTAACCCATGTTAAATAGCATTAATAACAACATACCCATAAGCAAGGGCAGTTAATCTAAAAACAGCAAGTGAGAAACAAAGTTTACGATTCATGTCTGACATGACTTCTTCAGTTGTGAACTGAAGAGTCATAATGGACTGAAACTGTTAATTTATTCTCTCTCCACAGGTGCTGCGAGACCTGCTGCATTTCTCTAGCACTTTCCCTTTATATTTTAGATTTCCAACATCTGTAGTATTTTGTGTTTATGCAAGTCAGTACTTTCTACATAAAAGTCTTTATTGTGGTCAACACAAATATTCAACATTGCCTTTCAGACTGAACCACTGCAGTATTTATCAAAAGGAGCACTACAGTGTACTTTTATCTTACAAATTAGATAAGCAGGGTAGTATTATGAAAAATCAATGCTTTGAAAACACACCTTGTGAAGTCTCATTCATAATTCAACAAAAGAAAGCAAATGGAAAGGTTTTGAGGCAAAGACTAAGGCACATTAATGGATCAACTCTAGTTTGCAACAAGTTGTACTGCGCCCACTTTAACTACTGATATAATTGGGTATAGAATACAATAGTACCCCATTTCCAACATTCACATTCATTGCATTAAGTTCACAAAAACCTGATTTTTCATCAAGACCCTCTCCAATTTTTTTTATATACTTTGTAAAATTTCTTGACTACAAGACATTTTAGGAAGAGTCTGAAGGTCAACAAATAGGTCATACATATGTCAACTACAAAATTTATTTTGTGCAAATCTGAAAAGACCAAAAAAAACACATTTAAAAAAAAAAATCACGAAATATTTCCACATGTTAAATCTACTTAAACTGCAAATTTATATGTATGCTGTCAAAAAAGGCAAAAGACTGACAATATTCTATTTATAAAATCAGCATATGCTGTTTCCACAGACTGTAAACTTTCATGCAAAGTACACTTATTACTTGTTCTTGGAAGCAACCCCCATGTAAACAAAGTGATGCCAGTGCTGTCAGGATACCAAAACTTCTGATGGCAACAAATTTCATTTGAAGCACAAAGTTAGTAAAGTCACCATAGTCGCAAGCGATCATAGGGCTGCTCTCTTATAAGAAACGACTGGTGGTGGTTTAATCAGAGAGTCATGACACATAAGAATGAGAATTCTTCATGGTAACCTCAGCCAGTGCAGAACTGAACCCATGCATGTTAGCATCACTGCATCACAATTCCGCAAAACCTTCTTGAAGCACAAAATATTAAACAAAAGCAAATGCAAATGAATGCCACAAGAGCCCTGAGGTTAAATCGACGATTTTCAATCTGGCCATTTCATAGCTAAGGTGAGCTCTCAACCTAAGTCAACAATGCACGTTAGAAGTGGGGTCATGTACCTTTGCTCATTCAACTTAAACTTCAAGGGAAGTAGTTCAATAGTAAACAGGCTTATACCACACCAAGTTAGAGTCCGAGTCATTGACATGTACAGCACAGAAACAGATGCTTCAGTCCAACCCGTCCATGCCGACCAGATATCCCAACTTAATCTAGGCCCACTTGCCAGCACCTGACCCATATCCCTCCAAACCCTTCCTATTCATATATCCATCCAGATGCCTCTTAAATATTGCAATTGTCCTAGTCCACCACTTCTGGCAACTCATTCCATACACGTGAAAACGTTTCCCTTTAGATCTCTCATATCTTTTCTTTCTCACCCTAAACCCGTGCCCTCTAGTTCTGGACTCCCCCACCCCATGGAAAAGACTTTGTCTATTTATCATATCCATGCCCTCAATTATGTAAACCTCTAGAAGGTCACCCCTAAGCTTCTCACACTCCAGGGAAAACAGCCCTAGCCTGTTCAGCCTCTCCCTGTAGCTCAAATCCTCCAACCCTGACAACATCTTTGTAAATCTTTTCTGAACCCTTTCAAGTTTACAAACATCCTTCCAGTAGGAAGGAGACCAGAATTGCATGCAATATTCCAAAAGTGGTCTAATCAATGTACTGTACAGCTGTACCATGACCTCCCAACTCCTGTACTCAGTACTCTGACCAATAAAGGAAAGCAAACCAAACCAAACACATTCTTCACTATCCTATCTACCTGCAACTCTACTTTCAAAGAGCTATGAATCTGTACTTCAAGGTCTTTGTTCAGCAACATTCCCTAGGACCTTACCATTAAGTGTATAAGTCCTGCTAAGATTTGCTTTCCCAAAATGCAGCACCCTGCACTCATTTAAATTAAATTCCTTCTGCCTCTCCTCAGCCCATTGGTCCATCTGATCAAGATTCCATTGTAATCTGAAGTAACCTTCTTCACTGTCCAATACATCTTCAATTTTGCTATCATCTATAAATTTACTAACTATACCTCCTGTGGTCACATCAAAATCATTTATATAAATGACGAAAAGTAGTGGACCCAGCATGATGCTTGTGGCACTCCACTGGTCACAGGCCTCCAGTCTGAAAAACAACCCCCCAACACCACCTTTTATCTTCTAACTTTGAGCCAATTCTGTATCCAATAGCTAGTTCTCCCTGTATTCCACAAGATCTAACCTTGCCAACCAGTCTCCCATGAAGAAACTTGTGACTGCCTTACTGAAGTCCATACAGATCACATCTACCGCTCTGACCTCATCAACCCTCTGTTACTTCTTCAAAAAACTCAATCAAAGCATGTTAACTATGCCCAACAAGTCCTTGTATTTCCTAATACATGTACATCCTGTCCCTTAGGATTCCCTCCAACAACTTGCCCACCACCAACGTCAGGCTCACCGGTCTATACTTCCCTGGCTTGTCCTTACCCACTCTTCTTAAATAGTGGCACCACATTAGCCAACCTCCAGTATTCTAGCACCTCAGCTGTGACTTACCAATGATAAAAATCTCTCATCAAGGAACCCAGCAATCACTTCCCTAGCTTCCCATAGAGTTCTCAGGTATACCTGATCAGGTCCTGGGGATTTATCCACTTTTATGTATTTCAAGACATCCAGCACCTCTCCCTCTGCAATATGGACATTTTTCAAGACGTCTCCATCTATTTCCCTACATTCTATATCTTCAATGTCCTTCTTCACAGTAAACATTGATAAAAATTACTCGTTTAGTATTTTCCCATCTCCTGCGGCTCCACATAAAGGCAGCCTTGTTGATCTTTGAGGGGGCCTATTCTCTCCCTAATTATCCTTTTGTCCTTAAATGTATTTGTAAACATACTTCGGATTCTCCTTAACTTATTTGCCAAATCTATCTCATGTCCCCTTTTTACCCTCCTGATTTCCCTCTTAAGTATACTCCTACTGCCTTTATACTCTAAGGATCCACTCGATCTATCCTGTCTATACCTGATATATGCTTCCTTCTTTTTCTTAACCAAACCCTCAATTTCTTTAGTCACCTAGCATTCCCTTTACCAATCAGCCTTGCCTTTCACCCTAACAGGAATATACAGTCTCTGCTCTCTCGTTATCTCATTCCTGAAAGCTTCCCATTTTTCGGCCGTCCCTTTACCTGTGAACATCTGCTCCCAATCAACTTTGGGAAGTTCTTGCCTAATACCGCCAAAATTAGCCTTCCTCCAATTTAGAACTTCAACTCTTCTGGTCTATCCTTTTCTATCACTATTTTAAAACTAATAGAATTATAGTTGCTGGCCCCAAAGCGCCCCCCCACTGACACCTCAGTCACTTGCCTTGCCTTACTTCTCAAGAGTAGGTCAGGTTTTGCACCTTCTCTAGTAGGTACATCGACATACTGAATCAGAAAAATGTTCTCGTACACACTTAAATTCCTCCCCGTCTAAACTGTTAATACTATGGCAGTCCCAGTCTATATTTGGAGAGTTAAAATTCCCTACCATAACCACCCTATTATTCTTACAGATAACTAAGATCTCCTTACAAATTTGTTTCTCAATTCCCCTCTGACTATTGGTGGGTCTATAATACAATTCCAATAAGGTGATCATCCCTTTCTTTTTTCTCATTTCCACCCAAATAACCTCCCTGGATGTATTTCTGGGAATATCTTCTGTCAGTACAGCTGTAATGCTATCCCTTATCAAAAATTCCATCCCCTCCTTCTCTTCCTGCCCTTTCCGTCCTTCCTGAAGCATTTGTATCTTGGAACATTAAGCTGCCAGTCCTGTCCATCCCTGAGTCATGTTTCTGTAATTGCCATGATATCCCATTCCCATATTCCTAACGATGCCCTGAGTTCACCTGCCTTCCCTGTTCGGCCCCTTGCTTTGAAATAAATGCAGTTTAATTTATCAGTCAGACCTTGTTCTCTGCTTTATCCCTGCTTGCCCTAACTGTTTGACTAGCTTCTTTCTTAACTGTACCAGTATCAGATTGATTGTTTTCCTCCTGGGTCCTCCTCCACACCTCCCACCTTACAGTTTAAATCCTCCCAAGCAGCTCTAGCAAATTTCCCTGCCAGTATATTAGTCTCCTTCCAATTTAGGTGCAATCCATCCTTCTTGTCCAGGTCACTTCTACCCCAAAAGAGATTCCAATGATCCAGAAATGTGAGTCTTTCTCCCATATGCCAGCTCCTCAGCCAAGCATTCATCTGCTCTATCCTCCTATTGCTGCCTGCACTAGCTCATAGCAGGAGTAATGCAGATATTACTACTCTTGAGGACCTCCTTTTTAAATTCCTGCCTAACTCTGTGCATTCTCCCTTCAGAATCTCAACCTTTTCCCTTCCTATGTCATTGGTTCCAATGTGGACGATGACCTCCTGCTTGCCCCTCTCCCCCTTGAGAACATTTGCACCCTCTCTGTGACATCCTTGATCCTAGCACCCGGGAAGCAACACACCATTCTGATTTTTCGCTGCTGGTCACAGAAACATCTGTGTGTACCTCTGACTCGAGAGTCCCCCAACACAGTTGATCTCTTAGACTTCAACGTACCCCTCATTGCATTAGAGCCAGTCTCAATTCTCAATACCAGCATACCAGCTGTTTGTGCTACGTTCCCCTGAGAATCCATCACCCCCTAATTTTCCAAAACAGTGTACTTGTTTGAAATGGGGATAGCCACAGAAGACTCCTGCACAGCCTACCTACCTACCTCATTTACCTTTCCTGGAGTTAATCCATCTACGTGCCTATAACTACCATCATACCCCCTTGCTCTTGTAAATTTCTCACTACCTGTAACTGTCACTTCAAATGATCCATTCGATCTGATAGGATTTGCAACCAATGGCATTTATTGCAGATATAATTCTTAGTAACACGTAAACTCTCAAACCCCCACAGCTAACAAGAAAAGCACATCACTGTACTAAGGGCAATGTTTGCTTCTTCCATTCTACATATCCAGAAAATAGCACAGTCTTATTCCTCTAAAAGAAAACACTGCTCCAGGCTAATTCAATACTTATCGCTTCTATTTTTAAAGTTTAACCAAGAGACATATCTCAAATAAAACATAATTGAGAAAGAACCCTATTCACTACTCACAACACTATTATTGATTTACAGCAAGGCTATACTTAAAACAATTCACACATCTGTTTCTGTGCTGTGACTTCTCCCAAACAGGTTCCTGTAAGATCAGTTATGAATTGCATTGTTTGTTAATTAACAAAGGGTCCTAAACTATTGTTTACTATTTCATACAATAGGTCAGACTCCAAAACAGAATTAACAATGAACAATATTTTACATAACCCTTTATTATACTGTTTATTAATTTAAAAAATATTTTAATTGGGCAAGTTCTTTTGACCAAAACACAAATATTATATATTTATCTCCTACTCACAGAAAGTAACTGACATAATGTTGTACTTCATGATTGAGTCATTTCCCCATAATGTGATCAGAAAGAAGTTTACCTCTATGAAGAATTAGGAGTAAATAATAGCTAACCTTTGGTTTTATGTTCAGCAGCCTGAAAAAAAAACAGAAGAGAAAAAGAATGGGTTCAAAATAGATTTTCTACCAAGTATGAGCAGAGATGACCAATGTCAAATGCAGTACCTTTTTTTGAGCAGCTTCCTTCTTTTTCTTCTCTTCTTGCTTTTTCTTTTTCTTTTCTTCCATCAAACGGTCCTCTCCTTTAGTTTCTTGTTCTTTCTCACTATTTCGTTGAACAAAGACATTGAAAAAAAAAGAGCCTTAAAAGTCTAAAAGCAAAATAAAAATCAAACACATACGCCCAGAATTGTAGCAAATGAAATTATACCTAAACAACCAATATAGATAAATCATATCATGTTCCAAAGATGCACTGTTGGTCTTCTCCACCAAAGTCTTGAACTGTTATTCGTATTCAGTTTTCTATAATGTTGCTAAGCATAACATATTGCTTTTAAAATAATAACATTCACACATTTCCAGGAAATTTCAACAGTACATGTCTGGGTCAACACTGTGGCAATTTAATTCTCCTAATTCATGCTCAAAATTAACTAGAATGATGCATCAAATCTGAAGTTTTTTTCTGAAAAAACACTGGGTAAAAAATTCTGTGTTTTAGTCTAATATCTTCCTCCAACTTTTTACTAATTTTCATTTTCTACATCATCTGGTATCTTTGAGTCACTTGCTCCATATTACAAAATAATATTTGATGCACCAAATATCTGCAGTTCAATTTTAAACATTTTACTATTAATTCTAAACAGCTATTTTATTGAAATAATATATGATCAGCTACAGATGTGAATAAACTCATCCATTCACAAGTTATAGTGGACATCAACCATCTTCTGTTTACAAGTTTATAACCAGACCAGCAATTCAAAAAGACAACAGTTATTTTCTCAGTCCATACAAAAACTTGTACTGCCTTTCAGTTTGGGTGCTGCTTGGAACTATGGAATTGCGAAGAACTGTAAAAGCTATATTTGGAGAGTTATACAACACAAACTACTGCTTGACCTCCCCCACCCACTTCTGCACAGGAAATTGGTAAAGAGAAACATCAATCACTACTGACAGGACTGTGCGCCCCAATTCCAAACACCAAAGATGACATAAATAGTCTCACGCTCACACTTGAGATGGAGGAGAGGATGTGGATGAGAAAACGGCAGGTGAGCAAGAGCACTTATCAGATCCCTGTTAAGCTAACAGAGAAGGTTACCGATGATATTAGGGTTGATCTTGTCTCTATTAAACTCCAAAATGTGTTTGATAAACTGGCACTAAACAGGCTTACCAGCAAAGTTAAAGCCTATGGCATAAAAGAGAGACAGTGGGAACATAGATTCAAATTTGGCGAGTGACAGGAAAGACAGCAATGGCGATTTTTGTGTGTGTGTTGGATTGAAGTATACAGCAGGATTCCAGAGGGGTCAGAATAAATACCACAGCTGTTCTTGATAAGCATGTTTATCAAGCATGACTCAATTTTACAAAGGCTCCTCCGCCCTTGAGCCCCGCCCCTCCAACCGCCACCAGGACAGAACCCCACTGGTTCGCACCTACCACCCCACCAACATCCAGAGACAGCGTATCATCCGCCATCATTTCCGCCACCTCCAAACGGACCCCACCACCAGGGATATATTTCCCTCCCCTCCCCTATCAGCGTTCCGAAAAGACCACTCCCTCCGTGACTCCCTCGTCAGGTCCACACCCCCCACCACCCACCACCCCAACCTTCACTCCTGGCACCTTCCCCTGCAACCGCAAGAAATGCGAAACTTGCGCCCACACCTCCTCCCTTACTTCTCTTCAAGGCCCCAAGGGATCCTTCCATATCCGCCACAAATTCACCTGGACCTCCACACACATCATCTATTGCATCCGCTGCACCCGATGTGGTCTCCTCTATATTGGGGAGACAGGCCACCTACTTGCGGAACGTTTCAGAGAACGCCTCTGGGATGCCCAGACCAAACAACCCAACCACCCCTTGGCTCAACACTTTAACTCTCCCTCCCACTCCACCAAGGACATGCAGGTCCTTGGACTCCTCCATAGCCAGACCATAACAACACGACGGTTGGAGGAAGAGCGCCTCATCTTCTGCCTGGGAACCCTCCAACCACAAGGGATGAACTCAGATTTCTCCAGTTTCCTCATTTCCCCTCCCCCCACCTTGTCTCAGTCGAATCCCTCGAACTCAGCACCGCCTTCCTAACCTGCAATCTTCTTCCCGACCTCTCCGCCCCCACCCCACTCCGGCCTATCACCCTCACCTTAAGCTCCTTCCACCTATCGCATCTCCATCGCCCCTCCCCACCTTTTATCTTACCCTGCTGGACACACTTTCCTCATTCCTGAAGGGCCTATGCCTGAAACGTCGAATTTCCTGTTCCTTGGATGCTGCCTAACCTGCTGCACTTTTCCAGCAAGACATTTTCAGCTCTGATCTCCAGCATCTGCAGACCTCACTTTCTCCTCAATTTTACAAGGCACAATTTCAAAATGTGCAAATTACACAAAACTTGAAAGAACTGTGAAGTGTGAGAATGACAATGGCAGATTCCAAGAGGATAATTGATAGGCCAGTGGAGCTCTGGTGCCCACAAAAATGATAGAAGCATAAACAATTATTTCAAAATTTATCGGCACTTGAAGAAAATAAACTTGCAGGGCTCTTGGGCAATTGGGGGGAGGAAAAATGTTTTGAGGTATGTTAGGATGAAGAGAGCTGAATGGCCTTTTTCTATGTCATAAATCATTTTGATTCCAAGTTACACTGCTTCCAGTGCAGGCATATTTAGACCAAAAAAATTCAGATGATATATTGATACATTCCTCTTGCAAATATGAAGCATTAAGTTAAGTTGAGCTATAAAATATGTAAAGAAATCTTGACTTCCATAAATTACACATGGAATTTTACAATGACCTAAAATGGGAGTGTACAGTGTATTACATAATTTTTCCATAAAATATGCAGAAATATAAAACTACCTGTGTATAACATCTTCAGAAACTGTGTGAGTATTTCTTCATATGAATACAATTTCTTAAGTACAAAATCCAGAAATCCATTTGACCAATTTGATGCAATTATTAATAGCAACATACTTTGCATCTTGAGAGCTGCAATTTTCAAGAATCAATGTCATGTTTGCGCACACAAAATACAACAGACTAACGCAAGAGGATTTGGTGTTACCATTTTGGAGAATATTTTGTGGTAACTATTTAAATTGAGATATCTATGCACCATTGGTTAGGTACAGGATAATTGAAAACTAAAATGTACAGATTATTTGGATTATTATTGATTCAATGTACTATACGCCACAGGTTACACAATAAATCAATTGAATTTAATAAACTAATAAATGTGGGTCAATGATTCAGCTCCTGTATATTCCATCAACTCCTCCCCCATCCCAACAGCTATCAAGGATCTTGTAACCGCTGAACAATTACAGGGAGCTGGACTCAAGAGACATCTCATGGGTTCCCATTCCCACTCCACCTCCTGTCTTTGATCACAGACCAAATTTGAATGATTTATCTAATGGATGTGACTGGCTCCTGGAGCCAAAGAAAGAGTGCCCAGGAAATGCTCCCCTCCTTGTTGTGCTATGTCTGCAGCTTGGACTCCTGCTCCTGAAGTTGGATTTGAATTTGAGTCAAAAAAAGTGTGCGGCTGTGCTTTCCCAGCACGTCAGGCAGCATCCGAGGAGCAGGAAATTCAGTATTTCAAGCATAAGCTCTTCTCTCGTATGTTATGAACCTGAACAACATTGACTAATTTGTCAAAGAATTAAAGATATATTGGTATGTCGCTAATATATCTCACTTGTTTTCAGATATAATTGCACAATTAAAATGATTAACTTTTTAACGATATTAACTTTTGGATGTATAGTGAACAAAAGTGCAATAAATGGATAGACTTAGTATCAGTCTAAATGAATGAATGAATCAATCAAAATGTGCTGTAGTAAACCAAGTGCAGTAAGTAGAGTTTTGAATGAAAGAAAGAATAAATAAAGACACAGTATAGTAAACAAAGAGCGATGAGTTTACTGGTTATGAATGAATGAATGCATGCAATTTCTTTTAAGTGGGTAATGGGAACATGCAGTTTCATTAGTAAGAGGTTTATAGTAAGATATAGTAGGATAGACTTATATACAACATATATGGAAAATACACAAGATGTTTTAGACAAAAATAAGGGATTTCCTGATATAGGAGATCGACCACTACATGAGTATATCTGGCACATACTGCAGTACAGCTGCACAACAGCAACCTTTGAGACTTTACTGGAATATAAAGCAGTGCAGCCAAATACTCCTTTTTGAGTAATGCAGAACAAACTAGTTTCATTTATCCACAATATATTAAAGATATGGATATTGCTGTGGACATTTCATGTTTTCACTGTGGAAGAAGCATTTTGATCACAAAATAAATAACCATGAACATAAAGATAATTTTCTGATTGGTAGTTAGCTAAAAATATTATGCCTATTTGGAATGTTATCAAATCTGGAAGAAAGAAAAACCCTACATATCTCAGGCTGTGAACTGAACACTACCCAATTCATTCTCAATAGTCAGAACTGTAAATTTTTAATTTTAAAATTAAACTCGATGGTTACTTCCCATGGAGTTGTGTGTCTGGGAAACAGTGAGAACAAGAAAGGATATCAGACAGAAGTCCTTCAGATAGTAAATTAGGAAAACAGTTGCTCAAATGAATATTATGTAACAATTATTGTAGGAGGGAAAAATATGAAGAATGGGAGAAAAGACAACAGAAATACATATTTTCAAATGAACAAAAGAGACTTCAATGACCAAATCTTTAACTCCCCAAATGTACAATTAAATAAATGAAGTTTTGGGTGTCAGAGAGTAGACACAGCTTAAAAGTAAAATATTTACAAGGCAAAGCTCAGACAGATTACAATACATTCTCAGCACGCCTTTACAGAAAATAATTTAGTCAGATCAGTCTTATTGCTTCTTTTAAGGGAGAAATATTTGAAGTAGCACAGTCTATGGTCACCTATCCAAGCTTATGTGCAAAAGCAATATTTAGGGACCCCAAAACATGCACATGGTTACTGCTTAAGTTTTAATGCTAAAATTAAATACCCACGAGAGGGCTCATTCTGATAAGGAAAAAAAATCAAACCTAATGAGGCATTGGCTTACAGCATTTCCTTTTACAGAGCCTTCAAAGATTAATCCTGCCCTTGCAGCTCTTTTCTACACAGTGATATATCTACTCCTCCAGAAAGTGAACAAGCTGATTGGTCATGACCATCTTGAAACTCTGTGGATCAGCTTGGTTCAACGGTTGAGTTACAATTGTTATGATCCTAGCTAGTAACACCAGAATGAAATCTGGTTTCATAGATCATTTTAAAAATTTTAGTTTATCACTAACACGTAATCATAAAAGACCACAGTTTCTTTAACATACTTCACAAAAGATGAAAACAAAACAAGATAAAACATAGAATGATCTTGAAACACAGTGAATCAAAGTGTTCACCCTACTGCCCAAAACCATCATTTTATAAAAGATTCAAATCCAGAGGAATTACCCTTCTATATCAAATCTTTAAGTCTGAATCAATGGATTCTTCACAGTTGTCCTGTGAACCTCTGGTTTCTGTCACTATTTTACCTGCAGTAAGGGCCAGATAATTGTACCCAAGACAGTTTTTAAGAAAAAGCCAGGAGGAAAGAACAAATACTCTGAGGATCATTTTCCTATCCTCACAAAATACCAGGTGATTGAAATCTGCAAACAATGTACCATTATTTTTTTTTTAAAAAAAAGGATGCGATGAATAGGCCAAACAGTTATAGGCTGGTCCATCTGACCTCAGTAACAGGCAAATTATTGGAATTAATATCGAGCAGTAAGACTGACTTAATTGGAAAGGAACAAATTAATCAGCATCATTTTAAGGGAAGATATTGTCTTACTAACTTACTTGAACTTTTTTGAAATAATAAGGAGAATCGATGAGAGTCATACAGAGGATGCTGTCAATACCGATTTTAGTAAGGCACTTGACAAGGTCACTCATGGCAGACTGGTCAGAAAAACTCAAGTCTTGAGACAGAAGGGAGTGGGACGGGTTGAATCCAAAACTTGGCTCACTGACAGGAAATAAAGTGTAATGGTTGACAATGGTTTTACAAATGAAAAGGAGATGCCAGTTATATTCCACAGGACTTAGCTTTGAGTTACCTAGACTAGAAACATTAGCTTGCCCTCTCTCCATGGGTGCTGCCTGACCTGCTGTGATTTCCAGCCTTTTCTGTTTTCAGTGCAGAATCCAGCATCTGCAGTAATTTACTCTGCTTAGTTTTGGGATCCTTGCTGTTTGAGGTATGTATTTAGACTGAATTTGGGAGGTGTGATTGGGAAGTTGGTAACTAACAAAAATTGGCTGAGTGATTGATAACTTGGAGGATACCAGTCAACTACAGGAAGATATCAGTAGTTTGATTCATTGGACAGAAAAGTGAAAAACGAATTCAACCTGGAGAAGTGCAAGGTTATGAATTTGAGGAGGATAAATAAATCAGGGGAATACAAAATAAATAGGAAATTATTATGAAGGGTAGAGTAAGTGAGATGGTAGAGAAACTGGACTCCATGGCCACATGATTCTGATAGTTGCCTTCCTTCACTGGACAAGATATTGAATATAAGAAAAAGATATAATTCCAAAACTATGGAAGATATTAAATCGAGCCACAACTGGAATCTTGTTGACCGTTCTGGTTGTTCAGTGGAACAGAATTGCTACAGGAAGAGTCCACAGGACACTTAAGAACGCTGCCAGAAAACCATAGGCGGGAGGAAACAAAAACAGAAATTATTAGGAATTGCTAGATTTGTCAGCATCTATAGGGAGAAAGCAGAGTTCATGTCTCAGACCCAGTGACTCTTCTTCAGGGATGAGGAAAGACTGGATAGGTTTGGATCATTTTCCATAGGAGGCCAAGGGGGTAAACTTAATTAAGGTGTACAAAGTAATGAAGCAGAGCTGAAAATGTGTTGCTGGAAAAGCGCAGGAGGTCAGGCAGCATCCAAGGAGCAGGAGAATCGACGTTTCAGGCATGAGCCCTTCTTCCAGACAAGTGATCAAATCCAGTACATGTCAGGGAGTAGGTAACTGTGAACCCCTAGACTTAATTTAAAAATTGCTTGCAGTTTGGTTTATGATAAGTAGAATAAATATTTGAAGATCATTCGCTTGCCTTCAGTTCAGAAAATGAAGGAGTTACTTGGTTTTGGGAGTCCAGATATTGAAATTTGTTATGACTCTTCAGAGGAGACCTGATGAGGGTTAGAAGCAAGCGTAGTTTCATTCCTAGAAAAAGGTTGCTCAAAGCAAATTAAAGAAAAGGTTTCCTCAGTGGACAAGTCTAGGTTATGCAGCTTCCAGATCAACATTGTTTAGTTAGAAACCTGCAGGTAAGTTTAAAAATTGCAGTTTTAAAAAGGGCTCATGCCCGAAACGTCGATTCTCCTGCTCCTTGGATGCTGCCTAACCTGCAGCGCTTTTCCAGCAACATATTTTCAGCTCTGATCTCCAGCATCTGCAGTCCTCACTTTCTCCTAAAAGTAATGAAGCATACAACGAACAGCAGAAACCGGTCTACCAGCAGCAGACAATTCAATTGCAGGGGCCGGTGGGGGGGGGGGGGGTGGTGGGGGGGGTGTGGTGGGGGGGGGGGGGGGGGCAGATTTCTGCAGAAGGATGTGGGAACATGAGGAAAAATTTACCTTTTGCTGGAACTCACTGCTCAGTTTGGTGGTTGACTCAAACTTTCAACTATTTAAAAGAAACCTGGATCTGAAGAAGTGAAGCACTGTAACCTGCAAGACTATGGACCAGGTTCTAGAAAGACTAATTAGAATGGGCAACTAGTTTATCTAGCCAGAGCAGACCCAATGGGCTGAATGGTCATTTTATGCAGTAACATTTCTATTGTATTTCAAATAGAGAGATTAAAGCTTCAGTTTTTAAACTTACCTGCAGATTTCTAACCAAACAATGTTGACCTGGAAGCTGCATAACCTAGACTTGTCCACTGAGGCAATTTTTTCTTTAATTTGCTTTGAGCAACCTTTTTCTAGGAATGAAACTAACCCTCATCAGGCCTCCTCTGAAGAGTCATAACAAATTTCAATATCTGGACTTCTTAAACCAAATAACTCCATTTTCTGAACTGAAGGCAAGCGAATGATCTTCAAATATTTATTCTACTTATGAACCAAACTGTAAGCAATTTTTAAATTAAGTCTAGGGGTTCACAGTTACCTATTCCCTGACATGTACTGGATTAGATCACTTGTCTGGAAGGAGTGGCTGACTCAGTTTATCTTAATAAAAAATTAAATGATTAAAAAAAAGTTTTAAATTCCAAATTCTTAAAATTATTTGGAAAAAAAATCTTGCATTATGAAGTTATTGATCCATAAAGGCCACAATGTGCTTCAAGCATCTGACATATCATTTTGAAATTATCACAACCCAGTAACTCTCTTTACCTCACTTAACTCAATGAGGATGAAAACTATCCAATGAATACCTCAAATAATATGCTTTTAATCCTGACTTAATGAACACAGCTATTAACAGTGCCATTTGTGTGGAGCTGCTAAGTACACAACTTGACTCTGATACACAAGTGCCTTTGCACAAGCCTCCTCGCCTTAGCATGAAACACCTTATACCCCAGGAACATTTGGCTTAATCACTTGAAGTACAGAAGCCCAATGGCATCCTCAGTGAGCCCAAATTTTTTAAATTTCTGTTTTCATATATTATATAATGGTCACCTGCTTTCTACATTCCAGTGGACCTACATCAGTGCTTCCCAGACTTATTTCTACTGTCATCCTATTTAAAGGCTTAAATATTTGCTCTGACCAACTGTTAAGAAAGGAAAGGTAAGAAGAACTTTACTTACAGGAGATAGGCTGCGTAGAGCTCTGTGAAAGCCATTGTTGGTTCAGTGCCTATGAACTAAAAATTCCAATTCAACTCCATCCGAGACCCTGACCCCATTTTAGGAAACTCTGACCCACACAGAATAACTTCCATACTAATATCGCACGCTGTATAGGGTGTAGGTTTGCTTGCTGAGCTGTAGGTTTAATATCCAGATGTTTCATTACCGGGCTGGGTAACATCATCAGTGATGACATCCAAGTGAAGCGAAGCTGCTGTCTCCAGCTTTCTATTTATAGGTTTGTCCTGGATGGGATTCCTGGGGTTTGTGGTAATGTCATTTGCGTTCGTTTTCTGAGGGGTTGATAGATGGTATCTAGATCTGCGTTTGTTTATTCCTAGTGCCAGGCCTCTAGGAATTCTCTGGCATGTCTTTGCTCAGCCTGTCCCACGACAGATGTGTTGTCCCAGTCGAAATGATGGTTTTTTTCATCCGTGTGTAGGGCTACGAGGGAGAGAGGGTCGTGTCTTTTTGTGGCTAGCTGGTGTCCGTGTATCCTGGTGGCTAACTTTCTTCCTGTTTGTCCTACATAGTGTTTGTGGCAGACCTTGCATGGAATTTTGTAGATGACATTGGTTTTGTCCATGGGTTGTACTGGGTCTTTTAAGTTTGTTAGTTTTTGTTTGAGTGTGTTGGTGGGTTTGTGTGCTACTAAGATTCTGAGGGGTCTTAGTAGTCTGGCTGCCATTTCTGAAACTTCTTTGATATATGGTAAGATGGTTAAGGTTTCTGGCTGTGTTTGGTCTGCTTGTCGTGGTTTGTTCTTGAGGAATCTGCGGACTGTATTTTTTGAGTATCCGTCCTTCTTGAATACGTTGTAAACGTGGTTCTCTTCTGTTTTCCAAAGTTCGTCTGTGCTGCAGTGTGTGGACAAACATATAAATAGAAAGCAAGAGACAACAGCTTCACTTCACTTGGACGTCGCCACCTAGCCAGGCAATGAAACGTCTGGAAATCAAACCTACAGCTCAACGAGCAAACCTACACCCTAAACCTCAACCTGAGCTACAAACCTTGCATTGCACACTGTGTTTAGTTATGCTGTTAGTTATGCTGGTCGTGTCTTTTTGTGGCTAGCTGGTGTCCGTGTATCCTGGTGGCTAACTTTCTTCCTGTTTGTCCTACATAGTGTTTGTGGCAGACCTTGCATGGAATTTTGTAGATGACACTAACAGTGATTTAACAGTGCTTCAACTCGAGAAAAAGTATCCAGGTAAGAAGCATGTGCATTGCTTAAAACCCTGACACTCAATGCAAAAGACATTTGTGGAGGTTCGAGGGCAACATGAACCAGCTCATCAGGACTTCAAACTTCCCAGGCAGGGGGATCCAAGATGGCAGTGATCTGAGTAGATCTGCCTTGTTGAGGTCTACACCCCAGCCTCGCGGTTTTAATCCCCCACCCGACCTTTATTCAGAGAAAATTGATGTTAAACAGTTGTGAAACCATTTAAATCCAATTGCAGTGGAGCCTTGATTGGCTGCACAAGATAGGCGGGGAATTCAGGTGGCCAGAAACAAGCGACAATCCACGAGTGTCGGTTGTCCAAGTGTCTCTCGATTATCCGCCAATTAATGCCATAGTGCCAGTTAGCCTATAGCTGATTGAGTACTGATTATCGAACATCTCTCAATTATCCAGCTATACACATAATAATGCCGTTTAACTGATAACACAATGCTGTGTTGCCTGGTGCCATCCCTGCAGGGCCTTGGGATCTTGTCCAGGATTCGGATGGTTGATGTTTGGATAGTCGAGGTTCGAATGTATATCTTTTTTGAACGAGCGAGGACGACAAAAGGAAAGCATACAGCCAAGCCCTAACACACGGGACACTCGCTGAAGGCATCAGGTGTGCCCACTGCTGTGACTGTGGATGCAGCCACAGCTCCCTCGGCAGCTGAGAAAGAGGTATCTGCACAGCAGAACGTTGCTGAAGAACTCGTGGTGATCCGTGAGATGATCAAGCACTTGATGGAAGACCATTTTACTCGGTGGCAGCCAATTTTGGTCATGCAACAAAAGCATGGAAAGGAGTTGGAAGGGTTCAGGAAGCAAGTTCAAGAGGTCAAACAGCTGACCGCAGTGTCAGAGACCACGGTTGAGTCCTCGGCGGGGCACATAAGCCCCAGAGAAACAGATCTGGACTTTGACTGAACAGGTCGATGACCTGGAAAATCGAGGTAAGAGGAAGAATATCCATGTCGTTGGGCTGCTGGAGAGAGTGGAAGGTGGGCAGCTGAGAAGCTTTTTGAAGACTGGCTGCCACAGTTTCTTGGCTAGGATGCAGGAGGTAGACAGAGTGAAGGTTGACAGAACTCACCAGGTTGTGGTGTGCAGATCCGGTCTGGATTGCCACCCCAGCCCGGTCCTGGTATGATTTCAAAGCTACAGGGACAAGCAGAGTGTTCTAGAAGGATGGGGAAAGGTCCACAGGCCTTGACTTATCAGGGAACTAAGATACTGTTTTTCCAGGACTTTCTGCAGTGCTAACCGTAAAAGGAAATAGTTTGATGAGATCAAGAGAAAATTGAGAGACCTTGGTATTCAATATCTGATGAGATACCCAACGATGCTTCATATTATTCACGAGAAGACAGTGAGGTCATTTGACTTCTCGGAACAATTTTCTTGGACGCTTTAAAATAATTCGGATGGATTTACACCCTGTAGAATAATGTTTTTTTTTTCCCTTTTACTACGTTTCTTATAATGTTACGTTTTCTTAAAGCTGCTGCTGTTGGTATGTTTTTTTTCTCTCCGATTAGGATTGGTGTTGGTATAAAGTCAGGGGTGCACAGAGTGCTCATTATTTAGTCCATTGTTTGAGTCTGGGGTGCGAGTTGAACTGGAAAGAGGAGTGAAGATGCGCTTGGGACATCTATGGGCAGGGGGTAGAGACCCCCATTAAGTGCCTTTTGTGTTTTGTAGTTAGCTTAAGTGTTTTTGCTTTTGCTAATAGATTTGACTATTTTGAATATGCCCAGCATGCTATATATCGAATTCTTCCTCTCCGCAGGTCAAAGACGGTTGGAAAGGATCATGGATAGCAGTGTTCTTAAATGGTGTACCTGGAATATCAGAAGGATCTATTCACCAGTTAAAAAGAAACGGTGTTGTCGAGCCTTTAAAAGGAGAAAATGGAGGTTGCCCTGTTACAGGAGACTCGCCTTAATGACAAGGAACATTGATATTCATTGTTGTTACAGCAGGACGGGTTTGATCGGGTGTTTTTCCCATCTTTTAACACTAACAGCAGGCAGGGGGATTGGCCATAGTTGCTCAGAGGAGTCTTCCATTTAATATAAAAGACTGTGTTAAAGATGAATATGGTCAGTTTGTTATCCGTAAGGCCCTAATACATGGCAAGGAATATGGTATTTTGAATATCTATTGTCCTCTGGCCCAACCCCTTAAATCTTTGACTGATATATGATCTAAGCTGGTGGTCTTTGCATCATGTCATATTATTCTTGGGGTGGGGGCTTTAATTGCCTTATGGCGCCTGTGTTGGACGTAATGCCCAAAGGCCTCCCAAAGCTTACTCCACAATCTAAACAGTTTAGTGATCTATAGATGGAACTGGGGTTTGTAGATGTTGAGATGTCTCCACCCTACAGGCAGGGACTTTACATTCTTTTCCAATCCTCATAAATACCATACGAGGATTGATTTTTCCTAACTTTTGCGGCTCTTCTAGATTCGGTGGTATCTTGTTCAATTGGGAATATTGCCATCTTTGATCAGGCAGCAGTAGACTTAGTGGTCGAGATCAAGGGTAATGCAATGAGCTTTCGGTGTTGGCAAATAGATCCCTTCATCCTCAAGTTGAGTACTTTCCTCGGGAATTTGAAGCATTTTTGGACACCAACTCGGGTACAGCTACTAATCCGTCCATTCTTTGGGAGACAGCTAAGGCCTATACTAGAGGGATAATTATCTCATACTCGCCCAGTCAAAAGTGACGGAAGTGACAGAAGGGAGAGCAGCGTCTGCTTGAGGCATACTTGTAGGTAGCTGAGATGGCATATTACAGTTGATCATTAGTGACTAAGCTGCAATGGATCACAGCCCTTCTGTCTTAAACTCCATGCTTATGCATACAGGCAGGAAGGAACTTTCCTTTGCGAAGCAAAGAATGTTTGAGTATGGCGATATGCCAAATATTTACCCAGCCTCTCTGTTTAGGAGGAAAAAAGCCTCCCAGTCTATTAGGGATTGGGAACGGGACTCCTACTTGCAATGCTAAAAAGACTGGAAGCTCGATTCTGAACTGTATCAGTCTGAATATTGAGAGGATAGATAGGAGTCTTTTTGGAATTTGGATCTTCTGGGGGTGTCTGCTGAGCAGGCTTCTCTCCTTAGTGCTCCATTAACAGCACAAGAGATATAGGAGGAGGTGAGGCAACTTCAAAGTGGAAAGATGCCCAGCCTTGATGGTCTTCCCAGTGAGTTCTATAAAGAATTTGTAAACATACTGTCAGGATCTACATGTATGCCTATTCATATTGTCACGAATGCCTCCCACCATTCTTGAGATGCTAATATCTCTCTTACCCTCAAGAAAGAGAAGGCCCAGGAGGATTGTTTCTCTCATAGACCTATCTTGTGCTTAAATTCTGATTTGAAAATTTTGTCTAAGACGATGGCATTGAGGTTGGAAGGGGTGTTGCCCTCTAACTGTAAAAGAAGGTCGGATGGACTTTATAAAAGGGTCACAGATCCTCTAATGTTAGGAGGTCGCTTAACATGATTCAAGTGCGTCAGCAGCGTTCAGTTCAAGGATTGCTGGTCTCTTTGGATGCTGAGAAAACATTTAAATCGGATGGAATGGCTGTCTCTCTTTTATACTCTGGAGCGATTTGGCCTGGGTGAAGAGTTTACGAGATGGATAAAGGTCCTTTATGGTGATCCTCTGGCAGCAGTTCTCACCAATGGTATACGGTCTGACAATTTTAACACTGGTCGGGGCAGTCGACAAATCTGTCCCCTTTCACCTTAGCTTTTCACATTGCTCATTGGGCCGATGGCAGAGGCCATTCGTGGGGACCCTAATATTTTTCTTATTTTTGTTCTTATTTTTCTTTCAAACCCAACAGTCTCGGTGCCCTGTTTGGTTCATTTGGTTCTTTCTCAGGTTACAAAATCAATTTTTCAGAGGCTATGCCTATGGGGGGGTGGGACGCGTTAGGGGAACACCTGAGGAGGAATGGGGGTTCCACTTCAAGTGGGTAGGTTTACAGGTAGGTTTACTTTACTTGGGCCTCTCTGTTACCCAGTTATTAAAGGCTAATTTTGTTCATTTGTTTGATAGGATTAATCAAGACCGTCAAAGATGGGGGCCCCTTTCCAATATCATGGTGGGATCAAGTCATTCTTATCAAAATGAAAGTTTTTCCTCGCTTGATCTCATGGAATAAAGGGAGAACTAGCCATTTGGATACAGAACTGGCTCAAAGGTAGAAGACAGAGGGTGGTGGTGGTGGAGGGTTGTTTTTCAGACTGGAGGCCTGTGACCAGTGGAGTGCCACAAGGATCGGTGCTGGGCCCTCTACTTTTTGTCATTTACAGAAATGATTTGGATGCGAACATAAGAATTACAGTTAGTAAGTTTGCAGATGACACCAAAATTGGAGGGGTAGTGGACAGCGAAGAGGGTTACCTCAGATTACAACATGATCTTGATCAGATGACAAATGGAGTTCAATTCAGATAAATAAGAGGTGCTGCATTTTGGGAAAGCAAATCTTAGCAGGACTTGTACACTTAAATGGTAAGGTCCTGGGGAGTGTTGCTGAACAAAGAGACCTTGGAGTGCAGGTTCATTGCTCCTTGAAAGTGGAGTCGCAGATAGATAGGATAGTGAAGGTGTTTGGTATGCTTTCCTTTAATGGTCAGACTATTGAGTACAGGAGTTGGGAGGTCATGTTGCGGCTGTACAGGACATTGGTTTGACCATTGTTGGAATATTGCGTGCAATTCTAGTCTCCTTCCTATCGGAAAGATGTTGTGAAACCTGAAAGGGTTCAGAAAAGATTTACAAGGATGTTGGCAGGGTTGGAGGATTTGAGCTATAGGGAGAGGCTGAACAGTCTAGGGCAGTCCAGAACTCAAGGGCATAGGTTTAGGGTGAGAGGGGAAAAGATATAAAAGAGACCTAAGGGGCAACGTTTTCATGCAGAAGGTGGTATGTGTATGGAAGGTGGTGGAGGCTGGTACAATTGCAACATTTAAGAGGCATTTGGATGGGTATATGAATAGGAAGCGTTTGGAGGGATATGGGCCGGGCGCTGGCAGGTGGGACTAGATTGCGTTGGGATATCTGGTCGGCGTGGACAGGTTGGACCGAATGGCTGGTTTAGCCCTTTTATTTAGTGCTACAAGCAATCCCTTATTAAGCTTGTGAAACTGCAATGGCCCCAGGGAATGGCGTTGGGGAAAGAGTGGATCTCCCAGAAATTAGAAGGTATCAACTGAGCTTCTTTCTATCTTTTGTAAGTGACTGAACCTGTGGGGACTCTACGTC